>NC_056440.1:64960352-65115352 GCF_018296145.1 Oncorhynchus tshawytscha | reverse complement strand
CAATGACTCCAGAGTAGATTAACCCAAAATAGGGCGCAGGTGTCAATCAAGTCATGGTCATGGGACACTGCCTTGCTCGGGGGGATTTTTGTTTGTGTTTTAAACAAGAGGGAGAAAAAAATGTCAGCGCCAAACTGACTTTCCAGACCAATAAGCAAGGCTCCAGCATCCTGACACTCACTACAATCATCCATTTCCCTGATTTGGCTGCTTTACAGTAGGATATCATTTATATTTTGTACTCAGAGCCATTGAACATTGTATACAGGAGCCATGACAACAACATACAAGCCAAGCACAGCATGCACTCAGCCACTAATGCACCCGCATCCATAAGCATACACAGCATACTGAGCACACTAACTCAAAAGGAGAAACTACTTGGGGTGTTTCCACATGTTCTTTTGTTTCTAACATCCTGGAGTAGGAGTCCACTGTTGGCTTAAATATTGACCAGATTGACCAGGTTCTTATGACGCTCTGATTTTCCACCATATACAGTCGGCTACTTTGGTGGTTCCAGCAGTTTTCCTACAAAGACGGATTATAGCTAAACTAAACTCCTTACTGTATGGATTCCTAGATACCACACACACTGTAAACCAACCAGTGTTTAGTATACACACTGTACCTGTATACAGTAGGTATCCAGTGTCAGGTGTTGGATCTGAGACATAGCAGCAGTATACTTTACTGCCTCCATCCTGGAAGCCTGGCAGGAGGTTCTCTGTTTTACGTGTTTGATTATGATTGGATTAAACAAAACCAGAGGACTAACAAATGGCTATTCAATATTTTCAATGTATCGTATAAATGCACAGAGATGCTATGAGAAAGTTCTGTAATTATTTTGGGATGTCTAATGAGAACCTCAAGGTTATAATGCAGACAAAGCCTATTATGGCACAATGCACTTCTTCCGTGGTCTCCAACTGCTCTTAAACGCTAGTAAAACCAAATGCATGCTTTTCAACCGTTCGCTGCCCACATCCGCCCGCCCGACTAGCATCACTACTCTGGACGGTTCTAACTTAGAATATGTGGACAACTACAAATACCTAGGTGTCTGGCTAGACTGTAAACTCTCCTTACAGAGTCATATTAAACATCTCCAATCCAAAATAAAAATCTAGAATCGGCTTCCTATTTTGTAACAAAGCCTCCTTCACTCATGCTGCCAAACATACCCTGGTAAAACTGACTATGCTACCGATCCATTTACAAAATAGCTTCCAATACTCTTCTCAGCAAACTGGATGCAGTCGATCACAGTGCCATCTGTTTGTCACCAAATGCCCCATATACCAACCACCACGGCAACCTGTATGCTCTAGTCGGCTGGCCCTCGCTACATATTCGTCGCCAGACCCACTGGCTCCAGTTCATCTGCAAGTTGATGCTAGGTAAAGCTCCGCCTTATCTCAGCTCACTGGTCACGATAACAACACCCACTCGTAGTACGCGCTCCAGCAGGTATATTTCACTGGCCATCCCCAAAGCCAACCCGTCCTTTGGCCGCCATTCCTTACAGTTCTCTGCTGCCAATGACTGGAACGAATTGCAAAAATCGCTGAAGCTGAGACATATTTCCCTCACTAACTTTAAACATCAGCTATCTGAGCAGCTAACCGATCGCTGCCGCTGTACATAGCACATCAGTAAATAGCCCACCCAATCTACCTACCTCATCCCCATATTGTTTTTATTTACTTTTCTGCTCTTTTGCACACCAGCTACTTGCACATCATCATCTGCTCCTCTATCACTCCTGTGTTAAATTGCTAAATTGTAACTACCTCGCTACTATGGCCTATTTATTGCCTTACCTGCTCACGCCATTTGCACACACTGTATATAGACTTTATTTTTTTCTACTGTGTTATTGACTGTATGTTTGTTTATTCCATGTGTAACTCTGTGTTGTTGTTTGTGTCGCACTGCTTTGCTTTATCCTGGCCAGGTCGCAGTTGTAAATGAGAACTTGTTCTCAACTAGCCTACCTGGTTAAATAAAGGTGAAATAAAATAAAATGTAATATTGGATGAAGAGTGTACGAGAGCATTAAAAGTATTCTTTCTAAGTTGACTAAATAAGTCACACGAGCATGTTGGTATGTACGTTTATGGTGTAGAACATAAGACCAGAGGGGTGTTATGTTCAGATCATGCACACTACTGTTAAACAGCCACCACTAACATTGAATGGCTGCTGCCAACACACTGACTCAACTCCAGCCACTTTAATAATGGGAATTGATGGAAATGGATGTAAAATATATCACTAGCCACTTTAAACAATGCTACTTAATATAATGTTTACATACCCTACATTACTCATCTCATATGTATATACCGTACTCTATATCATCTACTGCATCTTTATGTAATACATGTATCACTAGCCACTTTAAACTATGCCACTTTGTTTACATACCCTACATTACTCATCTCATATGTATATACTGTACTCGATACCATCTACTGCATCTTGCCTATGCCGTTCTGTACCATCACTCATTCATATCTTTATGTACATATTCTTTATCCCTTTACACTGTGTGTATAAGGTAGTAGTTGTGGAATTGTTAGGTTAGATTACTCGTTGGTTATTACTGCAATGTTCGAACTAGAAGCACAAGCATTTCGCTACACTCGCATTAACATCTGCTAACCATGTGTATTTGACAAATACATTTGATTTGATTTGAGTTAGAAAACTTTTATCCAACACAATACTTCGAATGAGTTTTAATTAGAAAACTTTTATCCAACACAATACTTCGAATGAGTTTTAATTAGAAAACTTTTATCCAACACAATACTTCGAATGAGTCTCAATTAGAAAATTTTTATCCAACATCAAAGATACTTGATAACCATAAAATGGGATCTGATACTTTGACAGCGATTAGCGTTGAGACAAGACACTATCCATAAGGAACCTACTCATGTGTGTTATTCACCCACAGGTACATCACCCATCCACCTCTCTATTGTTACCTGCTCTGATATCTCTCACCTTACACTACTAGTACAGACCTGGGATGGAGTGGTGATACTGTAACAAACTGCCCAGACAACCAGAGAGAGAACAGACATCTATCTGTAAGATCTAGACAGCCACCCTGACGTTCCCAGTCTAAACAAATGTATTGGAAAATACTATGTTTCATAGTTTGATTCCTTTGTGTTTGCATATTTGACAAAGGCAGACACTCCAGTGGACTTATGAACATGTCAGAGGGCCTCCTGAGTGGTGCAGTGGTCTAAGGCACTGCATCGCTATCTGTGCCACCAGAGATTCTGTGTTTGAGTCCAGGCTCTGTCGCAGCCGGCTGCGACTGGGAGACCCATGGGGCGGTGCACAATTGGTCCAGCGTCGTCCGGGTTAGGGGAGTGTTTGGCCGGCAGGGATGTCCTTGTCCCATTGCGCACTAGTGACTCCTGTGGCGGGCCGGATGCAGTGCACTGTGTTTCCTCTGACATGTTGGTGTGGCAGGCTTCCGGGTTACCAAGCAGTGCGGCTTGGTTGTGTTTTGGATGACACAAAGCTCTCAACCTTTGCCTCTCCCGAGTCCGTATGGCAGTTGCAGCAATGAGACAAGACTGTAACTACCAATTGGATACCACAAAATTGGAGAGAAAAATAATTGTAAAAAATGAACATGTCAGAGGGGGACTAGTCTGAAGCCAAAACTCTAAACAGAACAATGACCCCTCTTCCCTTGTTATACAATCCGTGTCTTTCACAGTTCTCTGCTGATCTGCCATTTCTCATAACTTACTATGCTGTATGGCTTTTGCATTTTGAAAGAACACACAGGCCCTGAGGTAATGTTGACATTTTAATACCTTTGGCTCAGAAAACAATGAATCAGTTTCAGAGAGGTCCAACAGACTGGGACACACCTCAAACAGGTTGAACGTTTTTATGCTCAGTATATGGGCTGTATGAGAAGAGAAGACAACCATCCACTGTGCTTATCAAATCCACCAAATGCAATATTTCCCCAAACCCATGAAGCCAGAACTCATGCACTAGACAATACAACCTCCTCGGCCAACCGAGCCACGGCCTGCTCTCCCCGCTTCCATCACTCAGACGAAGGCTGTATAGGAGAATCATGGCAAAAACTGTCAGACACGCCAATAGCTTCTACCCCCAGACCATCAGGCTGCTGAATAGCCACTAGGCAGCTATCTGATATCCCTGTCCCCCTTATTATTGTCTCATCCACTTCTCACTTCCCCCTGCTGCTCCCCCAAATGGACACTTATCCTGCCCCCACCCCCAATGGACACTTATAGTGCCACCACCCCCAATGGACATGTATCCTCGCCCCACCCTCCAATGGACACTTATCATTGCTACAGTTGTAAATGTGTATATATTTGTATTGTATTTTTTTTAATTGTCTCATTCACTTCTCTTCTTTACATTTTTTTACCCCCTTTTTTCTCCCCAATTTCGTGCTATCCAATTGGTAGTAGTTACAGTGTTGTCACATCGCTGCAACTCCCGTACGGACTCGGGAGAGGCGAAGGTCGAGAGCCATGCGTCCTCCGAAACACAACCCAACCAAGCCGCACAGTTTCTTGACATAACACACATCCAACCCGTACACCTGGCGACCTGGTCAGCGATGCAGTGCCTTAGACCACTGCGCCACCCGGGAGGCCCACTTCTCTTTTTTTAACCTGCACTGCTGGAGCATAAGAATTTCACTGTACCCTGCGATTACATCTGACTCTGTGACTAATAAACAAATCTATCTAATCCTATCAGTGGTTTACACAAACAATCTACAGTAATTCTACCACAGATCCTACATAAAGGGTTACAAAGTCATGGCATAACATCCATTCCATCTGGCTTCCATGTTAAGGATCTTCTGACATGGCTACAGTGGGTGTCTGTCTGTACAACATCCCACACACAGAAACAACAACCAGAGACCCTATGGACCTGACCAGGCATGGGAGGGGCCCCTCACTTTATGGAGCTCATTAGGACCTGAGTGTAAGGAGCTGCCAGAGGTGCCATACACCATGAGGTCCACTGAGAGAAACACATGAGGCGGTGCAGGGTTCATCTCCCGTCTTTTCATCACGTCTCTGCACCATTTATCAGTGTATGAAAACACCCGGGCCTGGCCCCTCAGTCAGTTGTGTAAATAGCTGGCTGGCTGAATGGGAGGTTTACAGTGTTCGCACGGCATGTCATGAGGCCTGGTAGGCCTATCACTCTGAAGAAGTTTGGAGCTGTATGGGGGACAACAACATCTCTTGTTTATATTGGTATTGGAATGTTAACTGCAGTAAATGATTGGTATATTGATCTTAATCACTTTGTGACAGAATAGAATGTGATATTATGTCCAATACTACATTCTATGGCAAACATTCCAATACCGTAACATTATATACTGTTTACATGTGCTATTATCAATAATCATATTACCATACATCCAGACGATGTACTAGAATATTTTTTTCTTCCCATACTGACAACTGTGTGGCATAGGGAGTGAACTTGAAGAGTTTAGGACCTGTTTTGTGTCTTGACTTAAATGGTAAATGTAAGGTTTCTTCCCACACAAACCACAAGGACACCATCACAGCTAGCCATCTTCAGAAAAAGAAGGGAGCGTGCAGGATTGAGAATAGGCCTGATTTGCATTTTGATTTAGGGGGATTACATTACTGGACCCTCACAACGAGGCTTCACTGTGTGGTATAATTGAAGATAGTTTGGGGAGTGTGCAATGGCCAGCTTATACTGAACAATGTGTCTTGAACCCCTCACGTCTCAGAGGCTGTGACTTCTGGGATGTGTTGTTTGTCTCGCTTAGCAGTTGACATCTCGGTGACAGCTCCATATAAAAGGGGCAAAAAAGGAAGTGATTGCAGTGCATGCAAACAGGCTCTTTCGAAACGTGTGCTAAAGGCAGAGCAAGTAGGAGAAGGAAAGGGGCGTCAGGCAAACATGCATGAAACAATGTGGCTTTCAGGGGCGCCGGCGAGATACTGTGTGTGCCTCTCAGTGAAAAAAAGAAAAACAAAGGCACATGAAGCATGGCTGAGTCAGAGCTTAGGATCCCACACTGGCAGAGCCAATACCAGAGCAGAAGTTAAAACAATAAATGAATGTTAGGCAACAGGTGCATCCACCTTACGCAATTAATTCATTCATTCCATTTCCTTTTCTATTCTAAGTGGTTCTAAGTACACACAATATAATAAAATTACATGTTGGAGTATCATGGATCTTTTGTCCAGTATTTTGTACTTCTTGATAGTGAAGGCACCTGATGGTTGAAGTAAACAGTTATTGTAGTTCAGAGATAAAGACAATTAAAAGTCTGTTGTTTGAAATAAAGGGTTGCATTACCACCCTGAATAATAGAAGATGAATTGCACATAGAACTGAAGTCCCGAGGTGTCCTATCCCTTTAGGCACTAACAGCACTTCAGCATAATGCAGTTGAAAGACACTGAATATGAAATGCAGCTCAGAAATACAACAGGAAAGAGCTTTTATTCAGGGAGGCAACGGGAAATAAAGAACCAAATGAGGATTTCATCATGTGTGGTTTATTTGGGGATATGGGGTTCACTCCACTACTCCTCTTAGTTCTTAGATTAGTCATAATAATACTGCCTATATCTAGAATCTAGATGAACATGGGATGTTTTTCACCTTATTTCTACTTGTGTAATAATAATCAATACAAATTGCTCTAATGTCTGTGAGAGTGTTGAGAGAACAAGATGGTGGAACTTGACATTATATACATCTTATATACCAACTTTCCTGTTTAGTATAACACGTTTCAACAGTTCACATTTACAGTAGACTATCTATGTTCTCCCTCATTTATGGCCCTGTGTTATGAATGAAGTGTTTTGGTGACATACAGGACACGCACATAAAAGCTGGGTTAAAAACAACCCATGTGCAGTGGAAACCTGTCACAGGCACTGCACTCAGTTTGTCTACATTTTCCAATATCCCCTCAGCCTGCTTCCTCTGCTGCATCACATGAATAATTGGCCTCGGAGGAAAAACACTTTTGCCACAACTCTCTGACTTGATACTGTGTTGTGTTAACCAGTTGCTGCAGCCTCGTGTCGTGTTAAGCAGCTGCTGCAGCCTGCCTGCCCTTTGTCTGGCAGCCCACGGTATGTGAAGAGAAATGACCATGCAGACCTGAGCTGCTTTTCAGCTGCAGGCTGTGCAGGCCCACTGTGGGTAGATAAGCAGGACAAGTCATTGACCAAGCAAATGGACCATACACACAGCCTCTAATACCACTACAAACTCTAAGCCCCAGACACACCTCAGCCTGATGCTGATGGAATGAGTGTGAAGCTCCACATCTGCTCTTGTGAATGGACCACAGGAGATCAGCTCAACTTGCTAGCCAATCCAATGGTTCAATGAAGAGAGAAATGGAAAGGGAATTAGAATACGAAAAGTAAAAGGTGGAAATGAGAGAACAAAATGCCTTTTGACAGCCCAAAAAACATTTAGTCACAGAGACAGACCTGGTCCTACCGCCGACTAGGAAGAGGGGAGAGAAGCCAGTCCTACTCTACCCAAACACATTTCCCTGGCCATATGGGATCTGACTGGGACAGGCAGTGCAGACAGGGTGGGCTGTCTGTTTGGATCTTCATGTCCCAGAGAATTATAACCCTGTACATAAACCAATATACTTTGTGCAAACTCACGTCACAAAATATTGAATCTGGCAGTTAAACCGGGGCAGTAGAGGAACATTACCGCCATCTTTGTTGACCGTCGATGGACCAGACCAGAGAGAGGAGTAACTTAAATAATGATCCTGCTGGATTACAAGAAATGCCTCAATCCATTAATCATCATGATCTTTATAGTCATTTCTGTTTTGCTTTGTGATCAGGACAGACTTCAGCTTGAAAAGAAGCTGCATGTATTTAAGTTCAGTCAAGGTTGCAACCTGTGGATAAGGAGATGTAGTCATAAGATGTTCATTTCCAATGCCTCAAACATCCTACAGCCAGGTAGGCATGCAGTCTACAAGACTAAACCTAGAGAACAAGGACTATGCGTCTTTGTAGAGAAAACATCTCAGCTTGGTGCAAACAGGGAAGTTTTTATGATGACTGTGGGGAAAATGTTCACCCTAAAAGTGTAGGGCTGGGCGATATGGCCAAAATATCATATATGACAATTTCCCCCCCCCCAATTTTTGACAGTACGGCAGTATTTGGCAGTATTTTATGCTCCTAAATAATACAGGTTACAAATATGTTTGATGAGTAGTGCATGACCCTAGAATGGCAACACATTAATTCTAAGTGATGTTAATAGGCTTTCTCCATTCTGGTGGTTTTATTCTCAACCAATCTAGGCTAAAACTGACAGTGAAGTAGTCCAATTTGTTGAACGTTCATAGACGGTATTGTAAAAATCCATACCGGTATACCAGTATTCACAATATATTTCCCATCCCTGTGAGAGTGTTACCCTGGCCTGAAGAGGGAATGTGGTAAAACATTAACGACAGGCCCAGAGTGGAACTTATAACTCCTTTTATAGAATATAAATAGATAGAATATGATCATAAATACAGTACCAGTCAAAAGATTGGACACACCTACTCTTTCAAGGGTTTTTCTTTATTTGTACTATTTTCTACATTGTAGAATAATAGTGAAAACATCAACACTCTGAAATAAGACATATGGAATCATGTCGTAACCAAAAAAAGTGTTAAAACAAATCCAAATATATTTTATATTTGAGATTCTTCAAAGTAGCCTCCCATTGCCTTGATGTCAGCTTTGCACACTCTTGGCATTCTCTCAACCAGATTCATGAGGTAGTCTACCTGGAATGCATTTTCAATTAACAGGTGTGCCTTGATAAAAGTTAATGTGGAATTTCTTTCCTTCTTAATGCATTTGAGCCAATCAGTTGTGCTGTGACAAAGTAGGGGTGGTATACAGAAGATAGCCCTAAGTCCATGTTATGGCAAGAACAGATCAAATAAGCAAAGATAAACAACAGTCCATCATTACTTTAATCATGAATGTCAGTCAATAAGAAACCTTTCAAGAACTTTGAAAGTTTCTTCAAGTGCAGTCGCAAAAACCATCAAGCGCTATGATGAAACTGGCTCTTATGTGGACTGCCACAGGAAAGGAATACCCAGAATTACCTCTGCTGCAGAGGATAAGTTTATTAGAGTTTATTGCACCTCAGATTGCAGCACAAATAAATGCTTCACAGAGTTCAAGTAACAGACACATATCAACATCAACTGTTCAGAGGACACTGCGTGAATCAGGCCTTCATGGTCAAATTTCTGCAAAGAAACCACTACTAAAGGACACCAATAATAAGAAGAGAATTGCTTGGGCCAAGAAACAAGAGCCTGTCCTTTGTTCTGATGAGTCCAAATTTTAGATTTTTGGTTTCAACAACCATGTCTTTGTGAGACGCAGAGTAGGTGATTGGATGATCTCCGCATGTGTGGTTCCCACCGTGAAGCATGGAGAAGGAGGTATGATTGTGTAGGGGTGCTTTGCTGGTGACACTGTCAGTGATTTTTTTTTAAATTCAAGGCACAAAGCAGCCAATAAGTGCTCAGCATATCCTTCAAGACTGTTGGAAAACCATTCCAGGTGAAGCTGGTTGACAGAATGCCAAAGTGTGCAAAGCTGTCAACTTTTTTTTTCTTTGGTTACTACATGATTCCATATGTCTTATTTCATTGTTTTGAGGACTTCACTTTCATTCTACAATATAGAATAAAGAAAAAACCTTGAATGAGTAGGTGTCCAAATGTTTGACTGGTACTCTATATATACAAAAGTATGTGGACACCCATTCAAATTTGTGGATTCAGCTATTTTCTTACTGAAGAGCTTAGTGACTTTAAATGTGGCACCGTTATAGGATGCCACATTTCCAACAAGTCAGTTCGTCAAATGTCTGCCCTGCTAGAGCTGCCCAGCTTAACTGTAAGTGCTGTTATTGTGAAGTGGAAAGTCAAGGAGCAACAACGGCTCATCCACGAAGTGCTATGCCATACAAGCTCACAGAACGGGACCAAATAAGGGTCTGGGGCTGTTTTTCATGGTTCGGGCTACACCCCTTAGTTCCAGTGAAGGGAAATCATAACGCTACAGCTTACAAAAGACATTCTAGACGTTTCCGTGCTTCCAACTTTGTGGCAACAGTTTGGGGAAATCTCTTTCCTGTTTCAGCATGACAATGCCCCTGTGCACAAAGCGAGGTCCGTACAGAAATAGTTTGTCGAGATCGGTGTGGAAGATCTTGACTGGCCTGCACAGAGCCCTGACCTCAACCCCATCGAACACCTTTGAGATTAATTGCTCGGATTTCATCAACCTTGTCGTCTCTCCAGTTAGCCATGTTTCCGTGAAGCAGAGAACGTTACAGTCTCTGATGTCCCTCTGGAATGCTACCCTTGCTCGGATTTCATCAACCTTGTTGTCAAGAGACTGGACATTGGCAAGAAGAATGCTAGGGAGTGGTGCACGATGTGCCCGTCTCCGGAGTCTGACCAGAAGACCGCTTCGTTTCCCTCTTTTTCTGAGTCGTTTTTTTTTTTGGTCGCTGCATGTGATCCACTCCGTTACACTGGTTGTAAGGCAGAACACAGGATCCGCATCGCGAAAAACATATTCTTGGTCGTACTGATGGTGAGTTGACGCTGATCTTATATTCAGTAGTTCTTCTCGGCTGTATGTAAAGAAACCTAAGATGACCTGGGGTACTAGTGTAAAAAATAACACGTAAAAAAAACAAAAAACTGCATAGTTTCCTAGGAACGCGAAGCGAGGCGGCCATAAAATGAATAAAATTTGATTTGATTTGATTTGAACGCTGACTGCAAGCCAGGCCTAATCGCCCAACATCAGTGCCCAACCTCACTAATGCTCTTGTGGCTGAATGGAAGCAAGTCCCCATAGCAATGTTCCAACATCTAGTGGGAAGCCTTCCCTGAAAGTGGAGGCTATTATAGAAGCAACGGGGGGACCAGCTCCATATTAATGCCCATTATTTTGGAGTGAGATGTGTCCGCTGTGAAAGAAAAATTACATATTTACCTGATTTATTTGATATTATTGGTTAACAATTGAAATGTAACTAATAGTAAGACACTTCTGTCCTGCTAGTGTCTGTATTTTCATGGGCTCCACTCTAGTTCCCTGCAGCTAATCTGTGCACATGGTCACCAGAGATGGCTTGAGCTGACAAATTAAAGATTGCATTACATAGACAAGAATGTGTTTTACCAGGGATAGCTTAGGAGTAGAACAATCCCTCATCGTCTCAAAATCATCCTTGCGTCTGGGAAACTAAGCCAGGGTGGGGTTAAGACAACAACGCACTTGCAGTTAATGACAGGATGAACCCAGAGTTGCTTATGATTCCCCAATCTGCATGGGATTGGTGGAACCAATCATGACTAAGCATTTTTAGTGTAAGCTATACGTATATAGTACTCTGCATTTGTGTAAAGGTTAGGTTACTTGGTCGACCAGCCTCATTATTGCAATAATTAATCGATGTTGAATAAAGGTGATGGTTTGAATAATTGTCCAAGTCTCTCTCAGTACTGAATTTTCCACGACACCACAAACTTTTAGTGCATACTGTATATATATACTGTATATATACTGCAATGGTTGCAGTTTGATTCTTCTCCCTGGCACTTATAAAGAGAAGAAAGTAAGTACATGTTCCCAGTTTTTTATCTTGAAGAGAACTCCTCAGCCCTGTGAGTTATTGCGTTACATAACCAAGGCTTCTCATTTCCTTTCTCTGCCTCCTCAGAGAAACCTGAGCCATCTAAAATGCATGGTAATGGTGGAGAATCTGGAGCACCATCATTATCAGACAAGAGGAAGTGCTGTATCACATGGCATGTGAATGGTAGTCTTCCTGCTTCTTAAAAACATATCCAAATGCTTTTCACTGTACTGAACTCTCTCAGGTGGCTCTGTTTCCATTGCACGCATTGGTACACATAGGAACATCATTTTGCCACAGGACTTGACAAGGAAACCTTTTCTGTGTCAAGTCAGATTAGGGTGAATTATTTTACCCATGCGAATAATGAGTGTATTCTTTTCCTTTTGTTTTACAGGTGTGACTCTTCTGGTGTTTGTTTCCCACGCTACTGGAGAGGATGGTCCCATCTAGCAGGGGTTGAAGACCACTACAGCTACCTGAGAGGCAGTGGTGGAATCTGGAGTGTCCTGGTCCTCTTCTCTCAGACATTCCTCTGTACTGGGCTGCTTTAATGAGGTTAGGGTTCCCAGCAGCCTCCAACTGAAACACATTCAACAGTGTTTCCCCCAGTGGGCTCTCTGATAACCCACTCCACATCCCCTCTTCTGCCGGCATTATAGAACTCTACCCACACACAGGCATAAGCTCAGACTTTTGCACTCACGTGCGAACACACATGCACACACTCACCCGAGTTTCCACACACACCGACACATGGGAGGCGCACACAATGGCACGGGCCAGGGCTTTGTTCTGGGGTCTGGGTCTGAGAGGCAGAGGTCAGCCCTGAGCCTCTATTTGCTCCAGGATCATTGGGGGTAACAGTTGGGAAATGGGGGTGTATAATGGCAGCATGCTCTGAGGGCCAGGACCCCTCTGACTTTGGCCCTCAGAGCCAGGCCATCCACATGGTCACTACTTCATCATGTCAGTTTATCAGCTCTTTAAAAGAGAGACAGGAACTTCTTACGCACCACTCTGTCTTATTAGGATGACAGCCAGAGAGAAAATGTCATAATTCAGTTCAAGAATGCTTTTAAAAAGGCCAGTATCTATGGTAATCATTGTGCCAGTCATGGTGCTTGTAGAGTGTCGTCACCTTTGGTCCTAAATTGAGAATCCAAGTCCATTTAGTATCTAATGGAGGTGTAACTTAAAAATAAATCATTGCATGGGAAGATGGATTGATGTCATTTTCCAAGGTTGGTCCCGACCACACCAAACTCCCACAGCTTTCCTGTCCCAGCCACAGGACAGCGATGCAGATACAGGCCTACTGAGACCCAGGTCCCCTACATATTGTCCTATTTTAACTACACTTTAAAGGCTATTCCTGTGTTGAGGCCCATCCAGAGGTAGAAAATAAGCCACAGGGCTATAACAACTCTCTCAGATAGGCTAGAGATGGCTTTCTCCTGCTGCGTATTACACTACATGACCAAAAGCATGTGGACCCCCGCTCGTCGAACATCTCATTCCAAAATCATGGCCATTAGTATGGAGTTGGTCCCCTCTTTGCTTCCAATGCTTGTCCTTCCACTAGAAGTGGAAACATTGTGGTGGGGACTTGCTTCCATTTAGCCACAAGAGCATTAGTGTGGTCGGGCACTGATATTGGGCGATTAGGCCTGGCTCGCAGTCAGCGTTCCAGTTCATTCCAAAGGTGTTTCGATGGGGTTGATATCACTTCACCATAACAGCACTTACAGTTGACCGGGGCAGCTTCAGCAGTGCAGAAATTTGACGAACTGACTTGTTGAAAAGATGGCATCCTATGACAGTGCCACATTGAATCTACGGCCAATGCTCGTCTATGGAGATTGCATGACTAGGTGCTTGATGTTATTCACCTGTCACCAACGGGTGTGGCTGAAATAGCAGAATCCACTAAGTTGAACGGGTGTCCACATACGTTTGTATATATAGTATACATCTTGAAATTACAGTAGATTGGAGAAAAAACAATGTTAGATTGAACAACCTATAAAAAACATTTCTCTCACGTTAGGAAATATTGTGTCTCTTTTAACGGCACAATCTTTCAACGCTCCTTAATCCCTGGAATGTGTCACTTTGTGTTGCTAGGTCCCTTTGTTCCCCTGCAGAAAGAGCCCTGTGGTGGAGTCACTAATGAGGGAAGGGACTTGAGAGCCAAGCTTTCCATTAGGGTTCCACCAAACGCCACTCTGCCCCAGCACTCTGGGCTGAGGTACTCAGCACTGGTATCAGACTGGGACCAGCAGTACTATGCTCATTAAGACTAGTTATTCCAGCGACAGGTGTGTTAATCCAGCAGGCCTGTAATGTGACCTCTGAACTCTAGCACAGTGTGGTGCTATATGGCCCCTCCTACTCACACCGGGGTTGTCACATCCGTTAGGAGCAGACGTGTCCCAGGCCTGCCACCGACACAGCCAGGCCCACTGGCTCACGCCTCACTGGGTTTTATAGGTATGGCAAGGCAGTATTGAAATCACACACTGTTGAGCTGTTCTGTACTGATTAAAAGTTCTGCAGAAGCTCTCAAGACATGAGGGCCCAGAAATGCTGTTATACTGACTCAGATTTAATTGTTTCTGTAAGTGATGTAACTTTTTTTAAATGACTCATATCACTTTGAACCGATAAGCAAATAAAGATGGCTTGTGATTCATGTCTACAAAACTGGAGGAACGAAAACCCTATTGCTTTGACTGACTGACAGCATCACAACCACTGGTTCCACCAGTCATTCATTCTCTGGTCTACAGTAAACAATAGACATCTCAACAAACTCATCAACAAAGGCTATTTATTGTCATCGTAGAGGGGAGAGATGCTGGGGAAATTGTTGCAGTGTGATGCCAGCCACGAGAGGACAGCTGGAGGTTAAAAGCCACGTGTTAGGATGACTTTCACATCTCTAATGTGCTGTTACATATGAATCAGCTTAACACAGTCTCTTACCTGGAGCAATTAGCACAGCTCCTATTTAGAATACAACACTCCCCATTTACAATGACTGAATGTCAACTGCAGCAGATCCCCTTGACTACCCCGCTGCAGGGAAACTAGCGTCATCAGAGTGCCAAGTGGTGCTCACCTGATGTAACCTGCACTTACAAGTTTGAACGCTCCCGATTACCACCCCAAAGTCTCTCACTCAATGCTTGATTTAATGAATCAACTGCACATGCTGCTGACAGATGACAGCTAAAACACAGGCCACGACAAGGTGAGGGTCAACCAAAACACAGACACCGCTTGGTTTCACGGCCGTGATTCATTCTCACCATTGTCTTGACTGACACCCTCCCCTTGCTGCCTCAGGGGTCTCATTGTTGCGCCGTATTTAGTATTGGAGCACTGACTTGGAGCACTGACAATGTAGGGTCCCCGGGGCGGAAGGGAGGAGCAGCACCTGCAACGCTGGAGGTCGTGCCCCAGGCTGTGGCCTCATTCACTGGGCAGCTCTGGTCAGGGCAGTGGGTGCAGACCCAGAGGTCAGGCTACTGAATTAAATGGAGAATAGTGTTTATGGGGGTATTTTAGAGCTCACTATAAACCAGCCTCCAAGCTTGTGAGCAACCCAGAGTTTACCTCAAATGCTAAACACAGAGGACCTCTTTCAAATGAGCAGCATTGAAGGCAGGTTAAGGAAATAATGTTTTCTTCCACAAACTCTCTCTGTGGTCACTCTCCATTCTCCTGTTAATGTAATCTGTGATTAGTACACTAGACCCTACTAAATCACTGTGTGGTCACCCAGCCTTCCATGGCAGTGGGCAGCATGCTCTGAAGTGGTTAAGACCCTTAAGATTATTAGTGCTTGTGTGACTGCCACTGTGCAGAAAAGCAAATAAGGCTTTACTGCCATGAGCTGAGAGAGGAGCTAAATCTTTGTTTCCCCCAAATGTAATAATCCTGAACATGACCCCTAGCGTCCTGCTCCTCATTTAGGACATTTCCGCCACTCATCAACTCTGGCATGGGAACAAGCGGGAATGTCAGGTATGTGCCCTGTTTCGGAAGAGGCCAGCTCTGGATGTTTTGTCTGTGCTCACAGACGTGTGTCTGCTATGGTGAGAGAGTGTTACTGCCTGTGCCAAAAGAAAAAAATACACCTGCATGCATATGTTCAATCATGCAGAAGGAAGGGTAGTACTGATCTTAGTTGAGAAGTATTTGATAATTTTTAACGCCACAAGTCTTTCCTGACCTTGTGACCTAACAAGGAAATACTCCAGGCCCTATTCATGTTTCATCATTATTGTGTTACCCTATTCACTGGGGTTGTCAGACTGCCAAAGTGTTGAATGTTGAGAATATTGCAGACCGGAGTTACAGATCAGATTTAAATACTGGAACACATCCAGTATGTTTTTGTATGCACGCCTGAGGCAGCTTGTAGGCTTTTGCTCTGGCTCACCCAGTGACACTACCTAGTTTCTTTGATGTGTACAACAAGGCTAAAGGGCTCATCTGCTATGGCCATTCTTTGCTAGCAGGATCAAATACTCCAAAAAAGAACAAAAGCTATCCCCGCCTCTTTGGAAAACGAGTTCTGCTCCAGAAGCTTCTGTAGAGACTCCCGAGTTCAGCGTTCAGCTGCAACATGGATTCTTTTTGATGGACTGTTGTCCGATTAAAGACTTCATACATTGACAGCCCATATGCACTGTCTAAGGAGTCACCGAGAGAATAGTGGTGTAAGGATTTGCTCAATAACCAAGGAGGAAGATATATGTGTAACAGACTGGTAACCACACCTATGGGTGAAGAAAGGTTGATTGTAGCCAATTTACAGCTGAGCATTTGGTTGAATTATCTCCTCCAATAACACACAGGTGTACAGTTATCATGCATAACAGAGGATTCCACGGCTGCACTTGGTATAAGTTACAGAAAAACGCATGAACATTTCTGGGTGTTTCTCAACCTCACAGAATGATCTTCCTCTCCATAATAAAAGTGGAGGGACTCTGTCCGGGGGCAGAATTCACAAGATCTTGCACCTGAACAATTGCTGTCGCCCCCATGTTTATCACTTGATGGGGGAAAGTTTGGTTTCTCTCACAATGGCATTGTATCATGTTGCAAAGATTTTTGTGGAGCACATTCTTTTAGCGTTCAGGCACATTGACAATGTGCAGGCAGGGTTGAAATAGGATCCCAAAATGGTGGATGTGGTACCTTTTTTACGATGTTAAACACTAATGCGGCAATAAAAATGTCTTTACCTTTGATGATTCCCAGTGAAAATGTCCTTGTTGCTTTTGTATTGTGGTTGCAGATACTGGGGACACTCATCCCCCAAAGGTGTATTTCAGAAAGATGCAAGAGGGACAGGCTTACAATGGATAGGCTGAGAGTTTCAACATTATAAAACACTTTGAATGCACAGTGTACAATAGATGTTAGCTAACACATCACTTCTCACTTCTGAGACTTATGTTTTGCTGTACATTGTCCCTGTTTCAAATAAGGGCAGTAATAAAAAATTAAAAACAGACTTCCAAAATTACTGGGATTTGCTTGAGGCAAGTTTCCACAGATGGGGAAAGCATAATCAAGCAAAGAAATCATAACTGCACTTGGGCGGAAAAGCATTTGTTATGACACTACTTAAGTGTCCTACATACAGACTAGGGTTGCAAAGTTACCTGTAATTTACCAAAGTTAACAGAATCTTCAGTAATATATGGTAAATTTGCTAATTTATATACTATACATGTTATATTTGTCCATGGATTTCTAGTGGATAGGCTAATAGAGGAAATAGCCTTATTAATTACAAAACATTTACAACAAAGACATACTGACAGTAAAATAAATAAAAGTGTGTAAAAAATAAGCAAACATATATTTTATGTTGAAAGCCTTATATTGAACACCAGTGGTATTCACTAAGTTGATGGTTTATATTTAGGATAATGTTTTACAGCTTTGCCATTCAATGTTGTATTTTAAAATCATCTTATTCTATTATTGTATATATTGTACATGTGATAAGGCCACACAGAGGGCCAGAAATAATAACGTACACCTGTGATAATCTGAATTACCCAAAAAGGCCAGTAGATGCATTTTTATAAAATTACCCAAAAACCTTGAAAGCTACCAAAATTCTGGTAGTTTACTGGTAAATTTAGAAAGTTTCTGGTAATATACACTCCCTTTGCAACCCTATTACACCTGTTTCTCTAATCAGGTGAGAGAACTAAGCCATGAATAGTTTAACAAATCCTTGCGTGTGTAGGTGATTAGTGTTATTATAGAGAGGTCACAGGTCCAAGTCAAACCCCTGGAGCGACACACACTCTCCTGTACCTTTTCTAACCAGGTGCAGACCTCACCAAGTCTCTGTAGAGGAGCATGGGGACGATGGAAATATCAGTCATTAGCATGAATATACCCTCTTATTACAGGAGAAAATCATATCTTTCAGCTGCTTGAAAATATTAGCTATGTATTTTGAATGTATTTTCCCCTGACACCTGTGTATTGATCGATCATTTTTAGTTTCAGAATGAGGCAGGACTGGCTGGGTATCGTGCATGCAACAAGAAAGCAAATGTAAACAAGTGAATATACAGTGGGGCAAAAAAGTATTTAGTCAGCCACCAATTGTGCATGTACTCCGACTTAAAAGATGAGAGAGGCCTGTAATTTTCATCATAGGTACACTTCAACTATGACAGACAAAATGAGAAAGAAAATCCAGAAAATCACATTGTAGGATTTTTAATGAATTTATTTGCAAATTATGGTGGAAAATAAGTATTTGGTCAATAACAAAAGTTTATCTCAATACTCAATACAGAGGTCAAACGGCCTTGCTGATGGAAGGAGGTTTTCACTCAAAATCTCACGATACATGGCCCCATTCATTCTTTCCTTTACACGGATCAGTCGTCCTGGTCCCTTTGCAGAAAAACAGCCCCAAAGCATGATGTTTCCACCCCCATGCTTCACAGTAGGTATGGTGTTCTTTGGATGCAACTCAGCATTCTTTGTCCTCCAAACACGACGATTTGAGTTTTTACCAAAAAGTTATATTTTGGTTTCATATGACCATATGACATTCTCCCAATCTTCTTCTGGATCATCCAAATGCTCTCTAGCAAACTTCAGACGGGCCTGGACATGTACTGGCTTAAGCAGGGGGACACGTCTGACACTGCAGGATTTGAGTCCCTGGCGGCGTAGTGCGTTACTGATGGTAGGCTTTGTTACTTTGATCCCAGCTCTCTGCAGGTCATTCACTAGGTCCCCCCGTGTGGTTCTGGGATTTTTGCTCACCGTTCTTGTGATCATTTTGACCCCACGGGGTGAGATCTTGCGTGGAGCCCCAGATCGAGGGAGATTATCAGTGGTCTTGTATGTCTTCCATTTCCTAATAATTGCTCCCACAGTTGATTTCTTCAAACCAAGCTGCTTACCTATTGCAGATTCAGTCTTCCCAGCCTGGTACAGATCTACAATTTTGTTTCTGGTGCCCTTTGACAGCTTTTTGGTCTTGGCCATAGTGGAGTTTGGAGTGTGACTGTTTGAGTTTGTGGACAGGTGTCTTTTATACTGATAACAAGTTCAAACAGGTGCCATTAATACAGGTAACGAGTGGAGGACAGAGGAGCCTCTTAAAAAAGAAGTTACAGGTCTGTGAGAGCCAGAAATCTTGCTTGTTTGTAGGTGACCAAATACTTATTTTCCACCATAATTTGCAAATAAATTCATTAAAAATCCTACAATGTGATTTTCTGGATTTATTTTCATTTTTTCATTTTGTCTGTCATAGTTGAAGTGTACCTATGATGAAAATTACAGGCCTCTCATCTTTGTAAGTGGGAGAACTTGCACAATTGGTGGCTGACTAAATACTTTTTTGCCCCACTGTAGATACATAAACAGTTGTTCTACAATTCAGATAAGTTGTAAAGCAGTGCTCAGAGAGATAATCATAATCCTGGGTGTTAAGAGACCCACACAGCTGAAGTCCTTAGAGTTGAAGGATGTGTACGGCCAACCAGAGAACACCTGTTATTACTGGAGGAATATGCTAAAGCATCGCAGAACAATAAAGGAATAGCAGAACATAAATACCTTTACAGTAATGGTTATATGACTAAATGCACGCTTCAGTAATGACAGCCAGTACACAGTGCAGCAGTAACACCACCACTGGCTACTGGTCTTCAGTGACCCCTTCATGACCCCTTCCTAAGCAGCTCTATGGCCTCTCTCATGGTCCTGTTATTGGTGGCTTAACTGAAGCTCTGCCCTGGTCTGTGGATATTCTTTCAGGATCTTATCTGGTCAAAACAACCATGTCTGTTGGTACGTGGGGAAACCGTGGAGACACAATAAAACGCCCTTGTGGTATCAAACATCCTGAGTCAAATCCACTTGTTGGGACACAGAGTGTGAGGCTGCAGCTGCCAGTGAGGGACAGACTAAACAGACACATGGTCACCTGAGTCAGTGCTCTCGCTCATATACTAGGGTGTGAGTTCCTCCAGTGTCAGTTACCGCAGCTATGATGGTGGCTAGTTGCATGTCCTTCCTGCCAACAGTGCGTGGTGAACATAGCAGACAGACACATGCATCAGCCCTGACAGATCTGAGATGTGTGATAGTGGTGAAGCATCTCTCCAAGCAGAACCCACAGCGTGTTGTTCACAACAGAGACATGGCTTCAAACCTGTAGTGAACATTGTAATGTGATTTACTCTGGCATGTTCTCACCTCCTTAACACCACCACCTCATACCCACCTCATACCTGGATCATGTTTCTTCTTCCTCAAACCTGGAGGGAAGATAAAGTCATTCTGCTTTACTGGTTCTAACAGCTGACCAATCAGTCTACTCCTGGCTCTTGGCAAACTGTTGGAGCAGCAGATACAATGTTATTTCTCTATGAACAAATTAACAACAGACTTTCAGCATATCTATCGAGAAAGTCACTGAACATGTACTGCACTGACACAAATGACTGATGACTGGCTGAAAGAAATTGATATTAAAAGAAGATTGTGGGGGCTGTTCGTCTTCAGTGCAGCCTTTGATATTGTTGACCATAATATGTCACAGGAAAAATGTATGTGTAATGGCTTTATACTCTCTGCCATATCGTGGATCGAACGCTACACAGAGAGCTAGAGAGTTAGTTTCAGAGTGGGTGGTCAGTAATAAATTAGTCCTGAGACTATATTAGTCCTATATTAGTCCTGAGACTAAGAGCATAGTATTTGAAACAAATCAATTCCTAAGGTCTAGACCTCAGCTGGATCTAATAACGGAAAGTGTGGCTATTAAGTGAGTTGAGGAGACTAAATTACTTGGTGCTACCTTAGATTGTAAACTGTCATGGTCAAAGCATATTCATTCAATGGTTGTAAAGATGGGAAGAGGTCTGTCTGTGATAAAGAGATGCTCAGCATTCTTAAAACCACACTCAGTCAAACAAGTCCTACAGGCTCTAGTTTTATCCTATCTTGACTACTGTAAGACCTTTAAGTCTTTACTGATGACTCATCTCTTCAGTGGGTCATATGATTGAGTGTAGTCTGGCCCAGGAGTGTGAAGGTGAATGGAAAGGCTCTGGAGCAACGAACCGCCCTTGCTGTCTCTGCCTGGCCGGTTCCCCTCTTTCCACTGGGATTCTCTGCCCTATTACAGGGGCTGAGTCACTGGCTTACTAGGGCTCTTTCATACCGTCCCTAGAAGAGGTGCGTCACTTGAGTGGGTTGAGTCACTGATGTGATCTTCCTGTCTGGGTTGGCGCCCCCCCTTGGGTTGTGCCGTGGCGGAGATCTTTGTGGGCTATACTCGGCCTTGTCTCAGGATGGTAAGTTGGTGGTTGAAGATATCCCTCTAGTGGTGTGGGGGCTGTGCTTTGGCAAAGTGGGTGGGGTTATATCCTTCCTGTTTGGCCCTGTCCGGGGGTGTCATCGGATGGGGCCACAGTGTCTCCTGACCCCTCCTGTCTCAGCCTCCAGTATTTATGCTGCAGTAGTTTATGTGTCGGGGGGCTAGGGTCAGTTTGTTATATCTGGAGTACTTCTCCTGTCCTATCCGGTGTCCCGTGTGAGTAAATTTAAGTATGCTCTCTCTAATTCCCTCTTTATCTCTTTCTTTCTCTCTCTCGGAGGACCTGAGCCCTAGGACCATGCCTCAGGACCACCTGGCATGATGACTCCTTGCTGTCCCCAGTCCACCTGGCCGTGCTGCTGCTCCAGTTTCAATTGTTCTGCCTGTGATTATTATTATTTGACCATGCTGGTCATTTATGAACATTTGAACATCTTGACCATGTTCTGTTATAATCTCCACCCGGCACAGCCAGAAGAGGACTGGCCACCCCACATAGCCTGGTTCCTCTCTAGGTTTCTTCCTAGATTTTGGCCTTTCTTGGGAGTTTTTCCTAGCCACCGTGCTTCCACACCTGCATTGCTTGCTGTTTGGGGTTTTAGGCTGGGTTTCTGTACAGCACTTTGAGATATCAGCTGATGTACGAAGGGCTATATAAATACATTTGATTTGATAGGGCCAAGTGCTGCAAAGAAAGACATAATAAAGCTACAGAGGGCCCAAAACAGAACAGCACGTCTTGCCCTGCATTGTTCACATAGAGCTAATGTCAACAAAATGCATGTTGATCTTTCCTGGCTCAAAGTAGAGGAGAGATTGTCTGCATCACTTCTCGTTTTGTAAGAAATATTATTGTGTTAAAAACTCCAAACTGCCTATTCAATCAACTAGCATACAGCTCTCTGAAAGACATTCATACTCCGCAAGACATGCAACCGGAATTCTCTTCACAGTCCTTATAGCCAAAACAAATACAAGGCAACGCACAGTAATATATTGATCCATGATAGCATGGACCTCCCTACCATCTCAAATCACTCAAGTAAGCAGCAAAAGCAGCTTTAAAAATGGAATGAAACAGCACATCACAGCGCAACGCCTCTGACCTAAATAGCTTGTAGCATCTCCCTCCCGAGCAGATCTGGTGTTTGGGTTCAAATGAAAGATAAGATATGCCCTTGGCATTAGGATATCAGGGCCTGCTTAGAGAAAACATGTAAGCAAAGCCTCAGTAGGGTAAGGACTTCAGTCATGCTCTGTATGATATGATAGTCTGCTCAGCTCACTGACTAAATTCAAGGCCTGGTTATAATGTTCATGCATGTTGCATTTTACTCCAGGAAATCCATTATGGATGGTAACTGTAAAAAGTCTATACTTTACCTCAATGTACCCATTACTGGCGCTAACTACGATAGCTATGGAAACAAGGCAGCTTTATTCACGTCAGGGGGATTTATCGAAACAAGGTTTCTAAGTGCATGCCTAATTGCAACGCACCTCCTTGTTATTGCATTTCCATTTTCATTTTTGTGTGTTGCACTTGTATTCAGTAGCGTCTATGAATCACATGATTATGAAAACATAAATGTATGAAAGTGTGTATACTTTATGTACAGTATGTAGTTCTGTCCTTGTGATGTACCTGTCTATAAAATGTTATGTATCATGTCATGTCTTATGTTTTGTGTGAACCCCAGGAAGAGTGGCTGCTGATTTAGCAGTAGCTAATAGGGATTGTAATATAATACTAAAATACTAAAAATACCACTCACACACACGGACACACACATACAGTATTTCTCAAATAAATAACATACAGATTATACACACAGAGTTATGACATCATTAAAGGTAGACTCAGTGAAATTATGTTGCCACGTGCAGCACCACAGATATTGAGATGAGTGAGATGCAAGACTTCGCTTTCACAAAGTCACACACAGTCTGTACGCGTGTGCATGGGTTCACTTCACACTTTTTTTTACAGTGTGGTAGCCAGGGCACAAAAACAGAGGAGAAGTTGATTCTCCTGCTTAAGAGCTCTTGTGGAAATTGACCCTCTATGCTGTTTACTTTCGGCATCTACGTAATATCACAGTCAACCTACAGCTTAAACTATAGCTTAAGATTTTACAGCGGCTGAGGCAGATGATCACACCAACCTGCCAATTAGAAAGTAAATACCACAGATTTTCAACATGTTTTGCAAAGAGTGTTGGGGACAAATAACTTTACAAGCATTAACTGAAAACACATGTTGGACAGAAGTGTATTGCAATCACCAATCACCAATCACCAATCACCAATCACCAATCACCAATCACCAATCACCATTGCTAGACAGCCATTATGGGGTATTGCGTGTAGGCCAATGACACATTTCACTTTCATCCATTTTAAATTCTGGCTGTGACGCAACAAAATGTGGAAGTCAAGGGGTGTGAATACTTTTTGAATACTTTCTGAAGGCACTGCAGGCTCCAGATATATGCCTGCAGTAGACTTAAATAGTTTAGTCAACACAACGGTCTGGTTAACACAAATGGAGACCAGTAAACAACTCTATGTACCACCACAGTGACATGCTTAACCTTTGGAGACAGCTCTGACCTCTAACCCTGGACCATACCACAGGCACCAACAAATAACAATTTCTCTAAAATCACACCTGATTATTACATGAGATTGCATTACAATGTGAAATACTCATCATAGAAAACAGTTACACTGCCTTTACTTTGTCTGGGGATCTGAGGTCCTCAGTCTCAGAACATGTTTTTTGTGTGTGTTTATGGACCTCACTTGCTCTTCATGGGTGGGGGTTTATAGGACTTGCCCTCTCTTTAAACAGTCAAAGCACATGCTTTTGCAGCTCAAGACACAGATGAACACAAACCTTCCTCTCAGACGAGCCTTGATGTATTTGTCATGTCACAGAGCATAGGGACCCGCAAAACAGCAGTCTCAACGTCAACAGTGAAGAGGCGACTCCGTAATGCTGGCCTTCTAGGCAGAGTTGCAAAGAAAAAGCTATATCTCAGACTGGCCAATAAAAAGAAAAGATTAAGATGGAAAAAATAACAGAGGAACTGCCTAGAAGGCCAGCATCCCGGAGTCGCTTCACTGTTGACGTTGAGACTGGTGTTTTGAGCGGTACTATTTAATGAAGTGGCCAGTTGAGGGCTTGTGAGGCGTCTGTTTCTCGAACTCTAATGTACTTGTCCTCTTGCTCAGTTGTGCACTGGGGTCTCCCTCCCGCTCTCTTTCTATTCTGGTTAGAGCCAGTTTGCAATGTTCTGTGAAGGGAGTAGTGTACAGCATTGTAAGAGATCTTTAGTTTCTTGCCAATTTCCCACATGGAATAGCTTTCATTTCTCAGAACGAGAATAGACTGATGAGTTTCAGAAGAAAGTTTTGTTTCTGGCCATTTTTAGCCTGTAATCGAACCCACAAATGATGATGCTCCAGATACTCAACTAATCTAAAGGAGGCCAGTTTTATTGCTTCTTTAATCAGCATAACAGTTTTCAACTGTGTTAACATAATTGCAAAAGGGTTTTCTAATGATCAATTAGCCTTTCAAAATGATAAACTTGGATTAGCTAACACAACAAGCCATTGGAACACAGGAGTGATGGTTGCTGATAATGAGCCTCTGTGCGCCTATGTAGATATTCCATAAAAAATCTGCCGTTTCTAGCGACAATAGTCATTTACAACATTAAACAATGTCTACACTGTATTTCTGATCAATTTGATGTTATTTTAATGGACAGAAAATGTGGTTTTCTTTAAAAAAACAAGGACATTTCTAAGTGATCCCAAACTTTTGAACGGTAGTGTATGTCACAATATAATACTCACATTGTACAAGAAGAAACTGACCCACAGCCTTATAACTTATAACGTAACAGCCTGAAAATTAATATTTTTTTTCTACTTCAATGTATTGAGGCATTTTATTGCAGAAGCCTTCAGAAGATGTTATTTTCAGTATTATGGAATGACAGTGTGAATGCCTGGTTATTCTTTAAAAGTGCATTCCTCACCATCTTAAATAAGCATGCCCCATTCAAAAAATGTAGAACCGGGAACAGATATAGCCCTTGGTTAACTCCAGACCTGACTGCCCTTGACCAGCACAAAAACATCCTGTTGCGTTCTACATTAGCATCGAATAGCCCCCATGATATGCAACTTTTAAGGGAAGTTTAGGAACCAATATACACAGGCAGTTAGGAAATCTAAGGCTAGCTTTTTCAAGCAGAAAATTGCATCATGTAGCACAAACTCCAAAAAGTTCTGGGACACTGTAAAGTCAATGGAGAATAAGAGCACCTCCTCCCAGCTGCCCACTGAACTGAGGCTAGGAAACACTGTCACCACCGATAAATCCACTATAATTGAGAATTTCAATAACCCTTTTTCTACAGCTGGCCATGCTTTCCACCTGGCTACCCCTACCCCGGTCAACAGCCCTGCACCCTCCACAGCAATCCACCCAAGCCTCCCCCATTTCTCCTTCACCCAAATCTAGATAGCTGATGTTCTGAAAGAGCTGCAAAATCTGGACTCGTACAAATCAGCCGGGCTAGACAATCTGGACCCTCTCTAAAATGATCTGCCGAAATTGTTGCAACCCCCATTACTAGCCTGTTCAACCTCCCTTTCGTATTGTCTGAGATTCCCAAAGATTGGAAAGCAGCTGCGGTCATCCCCTTCTTCAAAGGGGGGGACACTCTAGACCCAAACTGCTACAGACCTATATCTATCCTACCTTGCCTTTCTAAGGTCTTCGAAAGTCAAGTTAACAAACAGATTACCGACCATATCGAATCCCACCGTACCTTCTCCGTTATGCAATCTGGTTTCAGAGCTGGTCATGGGTGCACCTCAGCCACGCTCAAGGTCCTAAACAATATCATAACCGCCATCGATAAGAGACAATACTGTGCAGCCGTATTCATCGACCTGGCCAAGGCTTTCAACTCTGTCAATCACCACATTCTCATCGGCAGACTCAACAGCCTTGGTTTCTCAAATGACTGCCTCGCCTGGTTCACAAACTACTTCTCAGACAGAGTTCAGTGTGTCAAATCAGAGGGCCTGTTGTCTGGACCTCTGGCAGTCTCTATGAGAGTGCCACAGGGTTCAATTTTCGGGCCGACTCTCTTCTCTGTATACATCAATGATGTCGCTCTTGCTGCTGGTGATTCTCTGATCCACCTCTACGCAGATGACACCATTCTGTATACTTCTGGCCCTTCTTTGGACACTCTGTTAACTTACCTTCAGACAAGCTTCAATGCCTAATACAACTCTCCTTCCATGGCCTCCAACTGCTCTTAAATGCAAGTAAAACTAAATGCATGCTCTTCAACCGATCGCTGCCCGTACCCGCCTGCCCGCCCATCTGACTAACATCACTACTCTGGACGGTTCTGACATAGAATATGTGGACAACTACAAATACCTAGGAGTCTGGTTAGACTGTAAACTCTCCTTCCAGACTCACATTAAACATCTCCAATCCAAAATTAAATCTAGAATTGGCTTCTTATTTCGCAACAAAGCATCCTTCACTCACGCTGCCAAACATACCCTAGTAAAACTGACTATCCTACTGATCCTCGACTTCGGCGATATCATTTACAAATAGCCTCCAACACTCTACTCAACAAATTGGATGCAGTCTATCACAGTGCCATCCGTTTTGTCACCAAGCCCCATATACTACCCACCACTGCGACCTGTACCCTCTCATTTGCTGGCCCTCGCTTCATATTCGTTGCCAAACCCACTGGCTCCAGGTCACCTACAAGTCTTAGCTAGGTAAAGCCCCGCCTCATCTCAGCTCACCATAGCAGCACCCACCCTTGGCACGCGCTCCAGCAGGTATATCTCACTGGTCACCCCCAAAGCTAATTCCTCCTTTGGGCGCCTTTCCTTCCAGTTCTCTGCTGCCAATGACTGGAATGAACTGTAAAAATCACTGAAGCTGGAGACTCATATCTCCCTCACTAGCTTTAAGCACCAGCTATCAGAGCAGCTCACAGATCACTGCACCTGTACATAGCCCATCTGTAAATAGCCCATCCAACTACCTCACCCCCATACTGTATTTATTTATTTATCTTGCTGCTTTGCACCCCAGTATCTCTACTTGCAAATTCATCTTCTGCACATCTACCATTCCACTGTTTCATTGCTATATTGTAATTACTTCGCCACCGTGGCCTATTTTGTTGCCTTACCTCCTTTACCTCATTTGCACACAATGTATATAGACTGTTTATTCCATGTGTAATTCTGTGTTGTTGTATGTGTCGAACTGCTTTGCTTTTTCTTGGCCAGGTGGCAGTTGAAAATGAGAGCTTGTTCTCAACTAGGCTACCTGGTTAAATAAAGGTGAAATAACAAAAATTAATAAAACTGGAATGATGTTGGTGTTCCAAAATTCATATTGAGCGGTCATCATGGCTGCTCCTTGGAGAAGCTGCCTTTCCTTCAACTCTATTCTTAGTGCAGTGGAATGGCACTTCTGTTCAGTTTCCTCCACGTTGGAACTTCATTTGAATGTTTATTCTGACTAGTCTCTTAAGCCATTCAAATGAGCCCTTTCCTGAAGAGGTTCTCCCCATAGAGGTGTTCCCACGCTTAAAAATAACACAATGCATCTGCAACTGGGTAACAAAGGGAATAAATCAAGACCTTCTGCCTCCCACAGATGGACAGGCCCCTGTTGACAATGGCATGCCAAATATTATTTACAGACGACAAATCGGACCCCGCTGCTCCCTCCTAAAGGGCTCTATTTGAGAGTAGGCTGAAAGCTCTTTAGCAGGCATGAGAAAACATCTGAGTTGAAGTTTGTGTCGCTTGTTAGGGAAGCCAGGAGAGCCTGGGGCCTCTCAATGGCAGGGGGACACGCTGAGCCTGGGGCCTCAGTGGCAGGGGGACACGTCACACACAGTCTCCATCTCTCGCTCTCCGTCTCTCGCTCTACGTCTCTCTCTTTATGGCTGTATTGTTGGAGTCTTTCCAATGCCTGCCTGGTGGATTTAAGACCCAGCTGCTCCTGGGTTTGGGGGTGAGGCAGACAGTGCTGTTGGCATCATAGAGAGGATCTGACATGCATGTCATGCTCAGACCACCAAAATCTCTGGCATGGCTGGTTGGCAAAGGCTACATCTTCCCAAACATTAAGACTGACCACAGAACATAGTCAAGTTTAATAGGTAGGTGTTACATTCTCAGGCATCCTAAGACTTCTGGTGCGACGCTCCTACAGTAAATACACAGCATAGTTTCCAATAGGATGAGACAAAGGTAGGCTGCTAGCTAGAGAGTCACATGTAGCTAACCCAAGCCCCCAATTTTTCAGTAGCTCTCATAACTGTCTGAAGTTTCATCTGAGCGAGGCTGTTGGAAACAAATAAGGGCTTTGTTCTCTGTAATGGGAACCATGTAGGTGCATTCAAGCACACACACATTCCCAGATACTCACGTTTTCTTACAAACATACTAGTTTCTCATATTTCTCCAAACTATTTCAGATAGTTTACCTTACAAATATGTTTTGATCACACATCACCTATCCATGAAAAGTCCCGCTCTGAGATAGAACACAGGTATGTGGAATTGGACATGCTTCAAATAGAAAGTGACTGATAGGAAACTGTTGGATATCTGATGGGCATACTCTGAAAGAGGGACATCTAGAACTTGTTTCCTGCGGGCTTGAGAAACAGAGAAACCATTGGACTGCACCAAGCAGTCTATGTTGCTATATCAAAATATATTCTCCCATGACAAAATCTAATTTGACTCGGTTAGACTGTTTGGATATCCAGATAAACACATGATAATAAAGCCCAGTTGCTCACAGCTTCACATAACAGATTTGATATAACAACTCTTTATGAATATGTAAGAGTCTGGTTGTACTGTTTTGATGGATGGTTCAATGAGGGAATCTGCTCCATCTGTGAGAGAGGAAGGTCCTGCTGGGTAAATGCCCCAGATATGCCTTCACTACGGCAACCAATTCATCCATCTAGTCTACATTGACGCACGGGTGGGCGACTGTTGATAACACCCCAGACACATCCCAGCAACCCTCACTGGAAAAGAAGGAACTGGATAAGAAAGCTTGGCTAGAGCCAGGATATCAACCACAGTTCCCACTGGTGCCTAATCTATGCCTATTGTCAGTTCAGCTAAATGAATGGTGTGTTCACTCGACTTGTTCTATCTGTAAATTCTTGACGTTAGCCATGTAGATTTTAACACTTTTGTTATGAATCCCACTGCATCCCACTGCTGGCTTGCTTCTGAAGCTAAGCAGGGTTGGTCCTGGTCAGTCCCTGGATGGGAGACCAGATGCTGCTGGAAGTGGTGTTGGAGGGCCAGTAGGAGGCAACCTTTCCTATGGTCTAAAAAAATATCCCAATGCCCGAGGGCAGTGATTGGGGACATTGCCCTGTGTAGGATGCCTTATTTTTCGGATGGGACGTTAAACGGGTGTCCTGCCTCTCTGTGGTCACTTAAAGATCCCATGGCACTTATCGTAAGAGTAGGGGTGTTATCCCTGCTGCTCTGGCTAAATTCCCAATCTGACCTTCATGGCCACCTAATTATCCCCAGCTTACAATTGGTTCATTCACCCCCCTCTCAACTAACTATTCCCCAGGTTGTTGCTGTAAATGAGAATGTCTTCTCAGTCAACTTACCTGGTAAAATAAGGGTTAAATAAATCAAATCAAATGTGCTGATACATAACAAAAGGTTGGTAAATCATGTCAACGGTCATAACGGGTCAACGAACTGGGTCAAAAGGCACCTGTGGAAGGATTCAGTAGCTCTTAATCTAAATGCGACTGTGGACTGCCTGAACACAGAACCATAAGCCAGGGCCTAATCGTCCTCCTCTGCTGTCTGTTGACTTATAAAAAAAAAAGACAAAGTTCTAACCTAGAGAGTGTCCACATCTTCCAGACCCATACTGGTGTTATTCGTGTATGATTCTGAAGTGAATAATGAAACAATACATATACACTTGTGAGCTACCTTAAAGGCCCAGTGCAGTTAAAAATGTGATTTTGCTGTGTTTTATATATATTTCCACACTATGAGGCTGGAATATGCACACTCACAGGGCCCTGCACACTCACACACTGTCACTCCAACGCACACACAAACACTTGCTCTATAATTTGCTCACACACACATAGTATGCACATACATTAATTCTGACTGAGGGACACACACACACCCACTCACATACAAGCTGCTGCTACTCTGTTTATCTTATATCCTGTTGCCTAGTCACCTTACCCCTATACATATCTACCTCTATCACTCTGGTATCCCTTCACATTGTAAATATGGTACTGGAAGTGACCCTGTATATAGTATGTTTGCTTATTTACTTTTTTGTGTTCTTATATCTTATTTATTGTGTGTTTTTGTTCTACCTTGCATTTTTTTGTAGGACATTGTTATTGATCACTGCATTGTTGTTGTTGTTTGAATTTGCAGGAAAGGCATCTCACTGTATACTGCATGTGACGGTAAAACTTGAAACTTATTGTGAAAATGATGATAATGGCCTTTTAGCGTAAGAACTGTTTGAAAAGACCAACCTGAAATTTCAGCCTGTTTAATTGACCAATAAGAAAGAGAGTTCCAAACTCTTTGCCCATAACAACTAGTTTTCAGTTTTCCCCTCCCCACTCAGACCACTTCCAGATTGTCCTAGCAAAATTCTTGCTTGAGAAATTGCTCTTTGCTAAGAATCTTTCTGACCATTTTAATTGAAAAACAATCACAGGAAGGTTCTTAATTGTTACCCAGAAAGGATTTGATAGGGAGATAAAAACAACTGCATTTGACCTTTAAGATATTAACCTGAAAGAAGCTCAAATCTGTGAGAAATATTGGGGTCCAATCTTTGGCTAGTTTTGGTATGCAGTGGATCTCATTTACACAAGAAGCATATATTATCTCAAGCTATTCCAGTCACAAAGAGGGTGACTACCCCACCCAGGCATAAGCAAACACATCTGACAAGACAAAGATATCTTTAGAAAGCACAGGCATGACACCTCCGAATATGAATACACAATGGTATCTCATATCTATCTTCCCTTTACAATCTACTTAAAATGGGTTAGAATAGGGGCTGTGTTGGGCTGTTTTATAGATAGCGCACAGATGTCAATGGCAGTAACTGGCTGTTCATGAGGCTGTTTGTTAACTTATTGTTCATAGACAATAGCTTAATGTCTGTTTGGCATGAGATATTTTTCAATTTTAAGCCTCATGTCAAATATGTCTTAAGTGCTAAAATGTACAGATGTACAATCTTAATTTGAGCCAGTTTGCCACAACAGGAAATGTGAATTATTATGTGGGTTATAAATATCAAGTCTGATATTTTTAAGTGGAAATTACACACTTCAGAAGTCTTTTTAAACCTCAAATTTAGCAAAGGTAAACCTCAAATACACTACAAGTAATTTACAGGGTGATCAAATGACGATCCCACATCTGTATGTGGAAATCTTAATAGTAAATTACACCATTAAGCTTTGCTGGTATAACTAACTATGAAAAGGCAACAGATTTATGAAGACTTAAGTTGTGTATGACAGACTAAACCTCTGTAAATTCATTATTTGGTTTGTGGCTTATGATATACAGTATCTTCATCGAAAGGGAAATCTCAGATGTCCCTTTCCTTGCCTGTGATCTTCTTTAGCATAACTGACCCCATAGCATCCTTTCTGAGATATTTGCCAACGTCAATAGCCCTCTAAGTCCAGTATAATACGTTGTGGGCTGTGTTGTTGACATGCCATTTTCCCCATTGTTAGTTGTGGGATCTTGTCTACGGATAGTTGCCTGTGTGCACCAGTAGCGTCACGGTTCATTTGTGCGTTTTTGTTTTGTTTTGTTTAGTTTTGCTGAGTTTCGGTTTATTAAAACTATGTGGAACTCTACTCACACTGCGCCTTGGTCCAATCATTACGACGAGCATGACAGTAGTGTACTACATGTGGTTCAATTAGTTGAACTAAATTCAAATCTTGGCAGTGTTTTCAGTAATTAATTGCCATGTAGCGGTGTAGCTAACTACTGGAAGTACACACTACTTTTTTTGCTAAAATAAAGTATGGGTGAAGTAGGCAAGAATTTCCATAATTTTTCAGTATTAATAAAACTAATTCTCACTTGAAACATGTTTTTTTGTGTTTAATCCTTAAGAGTCTAAGCAAACATATGGAATTGTTTTAAGATGGTCATAGCAAGGATCCTTCAGCATTTATATTTTTATATTTTTAATATATTTTTTTTTAGGTACTGACTGTATAGAAATCAATAAAATATATGATAAAACATTGAATTTGGCTTTACTGCTATTAGCTCATAGAAACACAGTGAATAACGGATTCATACATGGAAAAACAAATAATTAAAATTTAAGATTTAAATATGATAATTTCATGAAGTAGCTTGGATGTTGTGATTTTTTTTAAAGGTAGCTTTATTTAAGTAAACTATGTTTTTATTAAGGGTAGTTTTAGTGTAGCTTTAACTACTTCTACTGTGAAGTAATTGGTAGTTTGGTAAACTATGATTTCAGAGTAGCTTCCCCAACACTGTCAAATGCTACATATTAGCTTTCTGCCATTTAAATATATATATATTTTACATTTCAGTCATTTAGCAGATTTACAGGTGCAATTATGGTTAACTGCCTTGCTCAAGGGCACAGACAGATTTTTCACCTAGTCAGCTCAGGGATTCAAACCAGCAACCTTTCAGTTACTGACCCAATGCTCCTTATTGCTAGGCTACCTGCCACATAGCCCTAAGCTAACCTGACCCAGCTGGCAGTGATCATTTCCTGTAACAAATTCCATATAAGCCTATCAAAGATCTTAAACTTTATATCCACCAACCAATTGCATTTCTTAAAATAGGTCAACTTGGCCACCAGAGGGCTATATTAAATTTTCCTGGTGGCACACACAGCTAAAGTGGCTGGTTGACTCATAAATGACAGTACACATTAACCATGGGTTCAAGCCCCCCTCGCATCAACCACTTTTGTTAAGGAAAACAGTGTTCATTGCTGGTCCTCGATGCTCAAATCAAATAAAGCATACGTGACAAAGTGGATAATTATAATAATGCATATTAAACATTATGCATGTAAGTGTAGCCTACACATCTATGTAATATAGCCTATAGCAGTGAAGATTTATTTATGTAGCAGTGTCTGTAACCTGTGTCAGTCTGCAAGAGGGACTCCAACAATTTGAAATCTTTACGTAAAATGTAATGTTTTGGCTGCACTTCTCTTCTCAACACACTAATAATAATTCTACATTTCAAAGGGGCACAATCTGTGACAATTCAATGCAGCTAGGCACTCTACACAGAGAGTTATTTCACTTTTTCGACAGTCAAACACACGTGATCTAGTTGCTTTCATTTTCAGAACGTGCGGTTGGACAAGGACGCTTTCATGAACAAGTGTTGGATCACGTCCAACTACGTAGACAATTTTAATTGGCCAACACGGAATTTGAAACCAGATATAATCACGGCTGTGTAGGTTAGCATAGGGCTAAATCTGCCAGGTTATCTGATGGGAACAGCTAACATAGCGTTTGATCACATGCAACTACGTCAACGATTTTTAATTAAAATCGGCTGATGCGCATTTTGAGACAGAATAAAAGTTTAAACTTAAACTTATTCTAATGCTCAAAAGTATGGCCCCCTTATGTTTGCATAGAGAACATTCCAACCAGTTCTGTAAACTCTGATAACATACTTATCATTCTAATGAAAGCAATAGAAAAACGTACAATGAAAAAACATACAATACAAAACATAACTTGGTCATGCAATCATAAGAATGATTATAGTAGGCCAGTGAAGTTAAAACGCCATCACTCCTATCATTAATACTGTTCTGAAGAAGGCGGGGATGACACTGGATTGTTTATACTGTACATGTTCCAGATAGGAGATGGCTGACACTGACACAGTGCTTAGAGAAGGATCCAAGGAGACTGATGACGAATGACCCCTGATCCCCAACTAGGGCATCTTCCACCCCCAGCAGCCTCGCCATACAGCATGGCTCTGGGAGATAGGCAGCATCAGCCATAGCCACAACACTGCACAGTAGTGGGCTAAAAAAGCAAAAGCTGGGCTTCTGTAATAATTTAACCTTAATGTGTTGGGTTCTGTCTGTCCTAATTCTTAGTGGCTGGATGTGTTGGGCTGTGGCTGTTCTGTCTGTGTGTGGGAACACTGTGATCTGTTCCGTGTATGCTATGGGTAATTTTCACCATCCTAAATGTCATCTGGGAGCTGGGCTGGGGGTGGGATGGAGGGGACCTGGCACATCGACAAAGCTGGATTAATGCCTGGCAGTTTGGCCTGCCCTGCATTTTCAGAGGAAGAGGGAGTGAGAGGGGGATAGAGGCAGACAGAAGCAATTTAAAAGATTGAGGTGGAGGGAGGGAGAGAGAGAAAGAGCGAGATAAATAAATAAGGAGAGAGAAGAGAAAAGAGAAGTCGAAGTAAGGCCCTTTGGCACTTCTCTATATGACTGTAATTTCACACCTGCTCTTTGATGTGTTTAACACAATCCACCTCTGGCTCAATCTGATGTAGGTCTCTGTGTTGAGAAAAAATTAGGCCATTCAGGTGGCAAGTAGCCTAGTGGTGAGAGTGTTGGGCCAGTAACTGAAAAGTCGCAGTTTCAAATACCCAACCCGACAAGCTAAAAAAAATGGTTGATGTGCCCTGTACTACTATCGCTGACCCTGTAAAACAACACATTTCACCGCACCTATCTGGTATATGTCAGAAAGACATTCTTCCCAAAAATTGTATTTCGGTATTTGTTTCATTGGTCTATTGTTGACGTAAACCCAAAATGTTTAGCTTTTCAGCGCTTAAGGTTTCAAGATATGTTCCTTTCAAAATACAGAAATCATCCCCATATGATGCATTTTGCATCATATGATGATGTGGCGTTACATATCTTGAATAGTTGAGTGCTGACAAGCAAAATATTTTGGGACTATATCAACAAGACTAATGAAACAAATACCAAAATATAGTTATTTTATATTTTCCTTTAATGTTAAGCTCAATAACTGTAGAAAGGGTGACATTTTGTGATGCATTAATCTTTAGAAACAGGGCATTTTGTATATCTCAGCTGACTGCTGTACTGTACAGTTGAAGTCAGAAGTTTACATACACCTTAGACAACTACATTTAAACTCTGTTTTTCATCATTCCTGACATGTAATCCAAGTAAAATATTCCCTGTTTTAGGTCAGTTAGTTTCACCACTTTATTTTCAGAATGTGAAATGTCAGAATAATAGTAGAGAGATTGATTTATTTCATCTTTTATTTCTTTCATCACATTCCCAGTGGGTCAGAAGTTTACATACACTCAATTAGTATTTGGTAGCATTGCATTGAAATTGTTTAACTTGGGTCAAATGTTTTGTGTAGCCTTCCACAAGCTTCCCACAATAAGTTAGGTGAATTTTGGCCCATTCCTCCTGACAGAGGTGATGTAACTGAGTCAGGTTCGTAGGCCTCCTTGCTCGCACATGCCTTTTCAGATATTTCCACAAATTTTCTATAGGATTGAGGTAAGGGCTTTGTGATAGCCACTCCAATACCTTGATTTTGTTGTCCTTAAGCCATTTTGCAACAACTTTGGAAGTATGCTTGGGGTCATTGTTCATTTGGAAGACCCATTTGCAACCAAACTTTAACTTCCTGACTGATGTCTTGATATGTTGCTTCAATATATCCACATCATTTTCCTACCTCATGATGCCATCTACTTTGTGAATTGCACCAGTCCCTCCTGCAGCAAAGCACCCCCACAACATGATGCTGCCACCCCCGTGCTTCACGGTTTGGATGGTGTTCTTCGGCTTGCAAGCCTTCCCCTTTTTCCTTGAAACACAACAATGTTCATTATGGCTAAACAGTTCTATTTTTGTTTCATTAGACCAGAGGACATTTCTCCAAAAAGTACGATCTTTGTCCCCATGTGCAGTTGCAAATCGGAGTCTGGCTTTTATGGCGGTTTTGGAGCAGTGGCTTCTTCCTTGCTGAGCGGCCTTTCAGGTTATGTCGATATAGGACTCTTTTTACTATGGATGTAGATACTTTAGTACCTGTTTCCTCCAGCATCTTCACAAGGTCCTTTGCTGTTGTTCTGGGATTGATTTGCACTTTTTGCACCAAAGTACGTTCATCTCTAGGAGACAGAACGCGTCTCCTTCCTGAGTGGTATGACGGCTGCATGGTCCCATGGTGTTCATACTTGCGCACCATTGTTTGTACAGATGAATGTGTGACCTTCAGGCGTTTGTAAATTGCTCCCAAGGATGAACCAGACATGTGGAGGTCTGCAATTTATTTTCGGAGGTCTTGGCTGATTTCTTTTGATTTTCCCATGATGTCAAGCAAAGAGGTACTGAGTTTGAAGGCAGGCCTTGAAATACATCCACAGGTACACCTCTAAATGACTCAAATGATGTAAGTTTGCCTATCAGAAGCTTCTAAAGCCATGACAACATTTTCTGGAATTTTCCAAGCTGTTTAAAGGCACAGTCAACTTAGTGTATGTAATCTTCTGACCCACTAGAATTGTGATACAGTGAATTATAAGTGAAGTTATCTGTCTAAACAATTGTTGGAAAAATGACTTGTATCATGCATAAAGTAGATGTCCTAACCGACTTGCCAAAACTATAGTTTGTTAACAAGAATTTGTGGAGTGGTTGAAAAACGAGTTTTAATGACTCCAACCTAAGTGTATGTAAACTTCCGACTTCAACTGTGCGTACATTGAGGTTCCCACCAACAGTATGTAAAAAACAATCTATCACCTGTTATCAGGTTCCAGCCACAGTGGAAATACAGAATATTGCAGCTAGAGTCTCAATCATTTCAGCACAACAGTTTTATTAGAGGTTTTTTTCCCCGGTGTTGCAATAGAAACAGCAACCAAAAGCAGCACAGGTATAGGAATAAGTCTCCACATCCATGTTCATCACTCATACGGACGGAATGACTGTTGGTTCGTCTGACGTTAGACAAATCTATCACTTGCTCAGCCTTAATCCCAGTCACACAGAAAAGTCCTCAGCCCAGGGCAGAAGAGTGTTTGTTTAGGCGTGCAGACACGTGCATAGAAGCACTCAGTGTCCCAGGTTGGGATGAGTTTAATTTTGTCAGCTTGATACTGCAGCCCCACCTTTACCGCAGTTGATGGATACAACCTAGATGTACAACTCCCTTCTGCACATGTTAAGTTAGTCTTCAAGGAGAATTCATCATATCAGATTATCAGTGGCCTTCTCTATGCAATGCATCTATACTAGTGTAGGCTGCTGAGGGGAGGACGGCTCATAATAATGGCCGGAATGGAGTGAATGGAATGGTATCAAATACAATCATTTGTTCCATTTCATTCAATCCATTCCAGCCATTATACTCCATTCCAGTCATTATTTTGAGCCGTCCTCCCCTCAGCAGCCTACACTGGTATAGATGCATTGCTTAGAGAAGGCCAATGATGATCTGATATGATGCATTTATCTGTCTCCTTGAAGTCTAACAAAAGTTGTTCTACCATCAACAGCACATTTGAATCCTTGGAACTGATTTTGCAAAACACATCCTCTCCCCTAATTTCTTTGGTCTCAATAGTGCAGGAAAGTGAAAATGATATGGTTAAAGATCTAAAGTAGACATGTGGGCTTGACTAAAGAAAAAACAAAACCCTGTTGTGGATACGATTTCAAAGCCTGCATATTCACTTCAAAGTGACTTCAGATTTCAGGAGCCTTGTAGTACCTCCATTCACACGAGCCTCAAATAGTGGGTAGTGCAGCCCACATCCCTCACATCCCTCACACTGCTGGACCACTAGTCCCATAAGAAAACTGTATGCAGGACACTATTCAACAATATTCCCTTCAAGTTCCAAAAACATACTGCTGACACTAAAACTCAGTCTCGATAAGGGTGTCTCCTAAACAAATACATGTCATGCAAAATACTCTCCGACGTTATGGCATTGCATCGTTTTGTTCAGATTTAGTGATGTGCACTCCATAGGTGAACACTAATTGGGGTCCTGAACTCCTCCAGTTCAGAGAAGCCTTCTGACAGATAAACACAAGCCCCTCCTTGAAGAGTCCCTGAGTGCCTGGAGGGCATTTCTCCAGCTCTCTTTGAAACTCTAGAGAACCCCACATTCCAAGACAAGCAATCCAATCCCCAGCTATGACACGCTAACAAACACACTGACCTGACCGGGATCAAGTCAACAGAGAGGTTCATAGAACACATGGCAGTGGAATTATTCACCCCCAGCTAGAGGGCCTGCTTGACATTTCACAGATTGAATCAATCTTGCATTGTGTAAATGAAAATACCAATATGATTTCTGACCTTGACTTGGCAGTCTTACCTGCACACATGGGTACACAGACAGTGGTAGCCTAGCGCTTGGAGGACAAAATGAAAGTGCTGTGCACAGTGCAGACGGTTCCCGTGTGCACTCTCTGGGCCAATGGCTACAGGCCACGCCCTGTCAAACACAATAAATTCTAATCCAATTCTACAGATGTAGAATCTTAATTTCAGCCAGTTTGCTACAGCAAAAAAAACATTATGCAGCAACAGGAAATGTGAATAATTATGTGGATTATAATTAATGGACATTTTGGAGAAGTTGATATTTTTTGTAAGGTAAAATCAAGTCAGAAATTTCTAAGTGGAAATTACAAACTTCAGAAGCCTTTTTAAACCTCAAATACACTACAAGTTTTAAGTTCTCCTGCAACAGGATGATCAAATTAAGATCCTACATATGTACCTTTATTAAACCTGATCTAAAGCCCTCAGACATTCTACCATCTAACAGAAACGTGTGCCAAGATATTGATCCAATCTGTGCTCCCTCTCACTCTCCTTCTCTTTCTCCTTGTCCCCCTCCCATTATAAGAGCTGTCAAGAAGACCTGGGAGTTTCCCTATAATTCTCACAATCTTGGTACCACACAGTATTTTATCTCCATTCCTGAGTGCATGTTAATCAGTGGAAGGCAAGGCCAAGGTTAGGGGTATCCGGAGCTGGTTTCTCTGATGATGGAATGAATCATGAAATTAGATGATACTTCAGCAACAGCTCCTGCTCTACTGTTCAACAAAATTCTCAATACTCATCTGACTTATCTCAGTACTTTTCAAAAGTCTGACTTTATCTGTCTCACAGACACCAATATACTTGAGGAAATACACATCTGTAAAAACAGTGTACCACATTTCAAATCAAATAAAATCAAACTGTATTTTGTCACATGCGCCGAATACAACAAATGTAGACCTCCCGTGAAATGCTTACTTACAAGCCCTTCACCAACAGTGCAGTTCAAGGTCGGGCTCCAGTATACTATAGCTGGATACTATACTTTGAAACTTTGACTCAAGTATGTAGCATTTCTACTGAAATTGCAAATATAGAGTGGGAACTGGGACCTTTTGTCAGATCAATGTGCTTGAGTGCATAGCTCCCTGTTGTCATTAAAAGCAGAGGCCTCCTTTGAGGTAAAAAGGTCAATCATGTTGTCCCGGCAACCTGTTGTCTGGGCATCTGTGAGAACTTATAGAAGAGATGAAATAAAATGGTTACTCAATGTGTGTCCGAAGAAGTTCTACATTTGAAAAAAGGAAAATCCTGCACTCACTGAGAAGAAGGTCACCACCCACTTAAATCAGCGTCACTATTGCGGCCGGAGAAATATCCAGGGTATGCCTTAGTGAGCCTTGGCTTTTCAACTGTCACTTTCTGTATTTCAGGCCTCGCCCAGTATTTATAAAGCATTTTATACCTGCATTCATACATGTTGGGACTGGTAGACAACAGGCCTCCCCACAGAGAAGGATTATTGACATCATGGGGGAACAAACAAAAATGTAATGCGGTTTGGTATGAGCAGTAGCAATGAGTTTCTAAACCAAGAGGTCCAAAATCGTGATACTTCCAAAAATGCTTGGGAAGCAGACTCGGCAGGCCAGAATGGGGTTTGAGGTTTGAGAAGTCAATGAAGGCACAAGCTAGATTGGAGCCAAGTAGCTGAACATGTTATTACTCCAACCTCGTGAATGTGACAAACTGACACGTTTTCATTTTCGTCAAAACTCCTTTGTATCGAAGGACTACCTTTGATTTAACGGCCTGCACATGCGCAGTTCAGCGAAAAACAACCGTCAGACCTGATGGCGTGTTTCTACGCATGAACCTATCGCTACTATCGTGATCAGGGGTTTGTGTTGGAGAATCAGTTTCTACATATCTTCATACTAAACCATCTTTGGTATGAGGTCAAACAGCACCACATAGCTGGGATATTTTCACAATATCTGTATATCAATGTCTCTGACCAGTTATCACTTAATTAATTATACCAAATTCACAAACACTGGTGTGAGAACAAAACTACAAAATACTCATCTGAAGTAATGACCCAGTGGATACATTTGAAGAGTGAACATCCTAGCCCTTCACTGCTATGGGAGAAATACCATTTTAACAGTAGTATTGTATCAGTAGATTGCATCCTCTCAGTGTTTTAACATCTGATTATGTCCAAGGGATCTCCATCATTCTCATTTGGGAGCAATAACCTTCACTTAAATCCTTAACTTAAACCCAACAAAAACAATAGCATTTGCAGAGTCATTGCTAATACTCTCTATCATATCAGTGTTGTGAAACAAATACACACAGATTGCAGTTTGCAGGATGCAGATTTTAAGCCCTTGTTCTGACCTGAAGCAATAGTTCAAGCCCCCATATGCTGAAGAGAATGGACATGTGTCATGAACAGTGGCAAGGACTGGTTGCGTGTGTACCATGTGTGTCTGTGTGTAGCTGTGTGTTAAAAAGGAAAACAAAAATATGCAAATACTGGGTCTGCCTTAAAATCAATGTTATTTAAATCCTCAGATCATAGTAAAATATACAATCTGGGTTAACTTTTCATTAACTTGTCAAAGACAACATCTCTAGCTGGAGTCAACACTCCTCTTCCAGAGAGTGAGTGAGCTCAGGGATGCAGGCTCAAGGTGAGCCTACATCAAAAGAGACTATGGACCTGTTGCACAGCAGGTGAGGCCTGGCTGTAATCAGCCTGATAAAAGCTGGCTTGTTGGAGAGGCTCTTTTGAGTGATATCATCAGGAATTCCCATTAGCAGAGAAGGAAAGGGACTTAGGCTGTCCTGTCCTGTCTCTCTGGCAGCTGGGTTATGTGACGTCTCTCTCAGAGCACCGAGATCAACGACACTACATCTCATGCCTCATAAGCAACTGCTGAAAACTTCATCACCATACTCCTCGTTGTTCCTTCTGGTTTTAACACACCGATAGTCAAACATATGATGATCAAATCTACTAAATCCTCCGAAATCAAGATGCGAGTTGCCAAGTTGGATGAAATTCTTGTTTGCGATCGTTTAAGGAAAAACACAAATTGATCATCCTCTGGATCTCTTGCATCAGAATTGTTCCATGCGAGATGGAAGAAATCAAATGTTTAAATTCCATATGATACGGAAGAAATCAAATGTTTCCGTTCCATATGATATGGAAGAAATTAAAGACAAAGCAAACCGCGTGGCATGTGTCTGCAAATGCACTTTCATTTAGGAGAGGTTTGTGCTATGACTGAGTCTGACTGACTGACTGACTTGTTATCAGATTGTCTACCACACAATTCATTATTTCTGATTTATCACTATGAGTTCTCCCAAAGCCAGACAATGCTCGACAATGGAAAAGCTTACTCATCAGGCACAGTTTGGGCACAGGTACCAGAGCTGGCATTTCTCTAGCTCTGTGCGAACAGGATTCCTCTAGAACCACAACCCTTTCAGCTTCACAATCCCAACATGCCCTTGGATTCCAAGAGGAGCCTCCGGGACTTTTCTTTTTTGTCTAGACAGTGTTGGAACTGCTGACCCTGCTAAAGATTAAGCCACAATGATATCAAGGGGAATTCAGCCCAGGCTTTTTAATAAATGTAATGAGGGGGATTCATTGAGATAATGTTTTGTCTGGGCGGGATGATACATGAGCACTCCTGCATAGAATAGCCCAAATCCAAAGATGTAATTGTTTTTCTCCGAAATGCTACAGTATGTTTGCCAAAGCTAGAGAATATAAAAGACCATTCAATGGATCATATATAATCAGAACTGTGTTCAATTATTTCAATATGAGCTAAGCTACTATGGTTAGGTTACAATTATTAAGACAATTCTTTAGGCCTATTGTAACACTGTCCTATACAAAAAAGACTAACCTTAGCTTTATGTAAAGATCTTTGATGGCCTTTGATGCTTCTATGGAAGGAGATGGAAGTCATACACAGCTTTGCTCTACAGGGAACTGGGCTCCTATTAGAAATTAATTTTACATGTTCAATTTACATGTCTGAAATGTGTATTTTGTGATCTTGCACAGACATTTCTCCATCTCAAGAGTTGTCATAGTAGCTTTGAATGCCCTTTAAATCTACAAGTAGGATAACGAGTAGTATACAATACAGTATATATACAGTCAAGCTACATGAGGAGAGAAGAAAATAAAAATTGTGTCCCTCTACGTCCCCTCAGCAGCTGATGTGCAGACTCAGAGAAACCTGAGCAGTCACCTGAAAACTCCTGGGGACCATCTCTATTGACAGCTTGTCTAAATCTCTCCTAACAAAATGTTTCCTCATTTACAGGGTTAGGGGGCGAAAGGAGGCAGGGCCTAAGTAATGCAGGAGTCTTAGGAAGGATGGAAATTAGGGGGGTCTAAAAGGGTTGATGGCCTCATTGTATTCAAACCTACCTGTCCAGACAGGTCCTTTGTGCTACAAAGCTATGACTGGAAAATATCAAATGCAAGGATAAAAAAACACCAACATACTATATGAGTTAACATTTCCACATACAACACATGTAATTGTTGGCTCTGTAGAAAACATTATGGCGAGAACAGTTTTTCATCTAATGGTCTATTGAGGCAACCTTTTGCCATTGTGCTGCTGGGTGTTACCAAACAAATGTGCACACAGAGACAGCTTTGTGCCTGCCTCCCTAGAGGTCATGTAAAAAAGGCTTCAACATTTCGCAGGGAGAAAAGAGCCACATAAAGACAAGATAGAGCCTGCTGAACACATTGCTTGACTTTGTCAACACTACCTAAGGCATGGTCACCAAAGACAAAAGTGTGGACAGCAGACCACGTCATGTTGCATCCGTCAGACTTTAACACTTCTGTCCACCAGCCTTGTATTTGGTTACATGTTATGAGGTACTGCCATAAGGCTCATTACCTAGAATATTTCCTATAGTGTACAAACTATATGGTAAGGTAGGGGTGAGTTACCAACGACAAACTTGATGTCTTCAGATGTTCTTGGTTAATAGGTCTTTTGGTGGAAGAAAGAGAGCATTATCTACATGAGGCCATTCAGATGTGCCATTTCTTTCAGGGCACTCTTACAAGAGATGAGCCTAAGTAAGAATGGAGAGAAAAGAAACTGAAGATGGGAGAAGTGCACTGGATCTCATTTTCTCCTGTGGTCCCCAATGGCAGTACTTGCAGCTAACAATCCCTGTTTTGTGTTCATTGACTGGCTTGTTTTGTAAACCTGTCTCTCAATGCAATGGGTAGGCCTTGTGTATCTATGGCAATAAAATGGACTGCAACAAGTTTTATCAAGAAATTCTAAATATTGCTTCTGGTGGGTATGATCGGTCTGTTACAAAATATCTATAACTGAATATAAGCCACTTAGTTCATTGTTACCCTGTTGGGTAATATGACACTTTCACTCCGAAAAGAGCAGATGGGTGGAGTAGCTCATAATCAAATAACTGTATAATGCTGCTTGCTCTCATCATTCTGTCTGAAGAAATATTGAATTAGATGATACAAGAGCCTGTTATTACCCAGCTGTTGAGAGAGAATGAGATATACAGAGAGATAGAGATATAGAGAGAGATAGCGCGAGAGATCACACACCATGGATGACGTAAGCTTATTCCCGGTTTTAGTCAGAAACTCAAAATAAATATTTCAATGGGAATTAAGTTTTGAGATTTTTCATTGTAGGATCAAAATGAAGTGGGTATGGACTTTAAATGAAGTGGGGATGGTATGCTCGCTCGAACACTTTTTAATATATCCCCTTATAAATGGTTTCTCCCAAATTAATATTGCTGTTCTTTTCATCTTCATGCCAATATCATGAGTATTTACATGTGTTGAGGAAATGTTTGGTCAAGTTTTTGGCACATCTCAGTTTCATTATTAAATGCAGTAATTTACCTGTTTGCATCCTCGAAGTGGATGTGATATTTAGGTGCACATGAACACACTCTGAGCTTACAAAAAATACAGTTTGTTTGTTTCCTTTGTTTGTAATTTGAGCATCTCGGAGCTCCATATCTGTCAGTGTTTGTCACGTGCGTACTAGGAGTGAGTGACTGCCGAGATCCACTGATCTGTGTTGAACACCATAGGGAGATGAAGCCATTCATTTTCAATGGAGGGAAGTGAAATGGGCGAGGGGACCATTGGGCGATGCGAGCATGGGCAAGGGAGCATGAAAAGGGGAGGGGATTTCCACAAAACACAATCATTTGGATAGCCACTTTAGCTTCAGCATTATGATATTGCTAGCAAGCTAGCAAGCAGGCTAGGTATACTCTTAGAAAAAACGGTTCCAAAAGGGTTCTTCGGCTGTCCCCATAGGATAACCTTTTTTGGTTCCAGGTAAAACAATTTTGGGTTCCATGTAGAACCCTCTGGGGAAATGGTTCTACATGGAATCTAATAGGGTTCTACCTGGAAGCAGAAATTATTTTTTTAAAGGGTTCTCCTATGGGGACAGCCGAAGAAACCTTTTAGGTTATAGATAGCACCTTTTTTTCTAAGAGTTTAGTGCTAAGTATCAACAGCCAATCCAGTATCGGCTGGAAGCTATAGAGAGCTCCGATTGGTCAATAGAGTTGCGATATCGCGGCGTATTTGCATAAATTCAGCTTTCTCCAACTTTGGTTCCACCCTGTTCACTCTCCCGTGACCATGCTCCCAGCGCCCAATTGTCCCCCCGCCGACTTCCCTTCCTTCCATTGAAAATGAATGAGGCTTCGTTGTTTCCTTACCCCCAACGTGTTGTGTAGAAATGCCCTGTTTGTTGGGGAAAGCTGAACTTCATGCAAATATTCTGTGATATCGTGGCGCGATTGACCAATCAAAGCTAATTATAGCTTCCAGCCACTACTGAATTGCTGTTGATATCTAGCGTTATCTAGCACCTCAATGAGGGTGAAGCTAGCGTAGCTATCCGATTTATCGCTGATAGTGGAAATCTCTGGTGGTATACAGTGGTAACTCGTCTAGTTACGCTAGCTTCACCCTCATATGGGTGCTAGCAAGGTAACAATCATGCTAGGTAGTGCTACACTCTTAGGAAAAAAGGTGCTATCATATCATACTATAGGAGAACCCTTTGAAGAACCCTTTTTGGTTGAAGGTAGAACCCTTTTGGTTCCTCACTTTTTATTGATCTCTCTAAGGCTTTTGATACAGTTGATCATGCTATACTAAGGTAGAGATTGTCGAGGTAGGTCTTTTGGAGCATGCAGTTGCATGGTTTGCTAACTATCTGTCTGATAGAACACAGTGCACTCAATTTGATGGGCTTATGTCTGTTAAATTGTCTGTCTTGAATGGTGTGCCCCAAGGCTCTGTACTTGGTCCTCTCTTATTCACTATTTATATAAATGATTTAGACAAAAATGTCCAAAATGCACAACTTAATTTTTATGCTGATGATACTGTTATTTACTGTTGTGCCTCATCGCTTACAAAAGCTTTCCAGAACATGCAAACTGCTTTTTATACTGTTCAACATACCTTGTGTCAATTGAAGCTTATCCTCAATACTGACATGACTAAACTAATGGTGTTTTCTAATGCAAGAAATAGACCTCTGAACCTTTCACCTATTACTACCTGTCAGGGCAAGGAGATTGAGGTTGTAACCTCATATAAATATCTTAGAATTTTAATTGATGACGGCCTCTCTTTTAAATTCCATATTCAACAACTTTTAAAAAATTGAAGCTGAAATTGGGATTTTATTTTAGGAATAAGGCCTGTTTTTCTTTTGAAGTCAAAAGGAGGCTAGTATCAGCTACATGTATGCCTTTACTAGACTATGGGGATATTTTATATATGAATGCTTCCGCTCAGTGTTTGAGATCAATTGACACTCAATTGGTACTCTCTTCGTTTGCTGGACTTTATCCTGCTAACTGTTCCAAATGTCCAAACTAAATTTGGTAAAAGGGCTTTTATGTACTCTGCGCCATCGTCTTGGAACACCTTACAAAATACTTTTAAACTGGAAGAACTTGTCCCGATTGGTGTTTTTAAATCACTGATGAAGGATTTTGAGGCTGATTCCCTGACCTGTCAATGTTTTTAATTTGCTGTTTTATACTCTTGTGAATTCAATGGTTTTAACTAGATTACTTGTAGTTTTTCATGTTGTCTGTCTGTCATTTCTTTGTAATGACTTGGTGCTGCCTATCTTGGCCAGGGCTCTTGAAAAAGAGATTTTAATCTCAATGAGCCCTTCCTGGTTAAATAAAGGTTAAATAAAATAAAATAAAAATAGAACTGTCTGGGTTCCATGTATAACTCTTTGCACAGAGGGTTCTACAAGGAACAAAAAAGGGTTCTACCTGGAAACAAAAAGTGTTTAACCTGGAACCAAAAAGTGTTCTTCAAAGGGTTCTCCTATGGTATGATATGATAGCACCTTTTTTCCTAAGAGTGTAGCACTACCTAGCATGATTGCTAGTATGGAGTGGTCAAGAATTTAGATTTTCAGCAAAAGCAAGAAGGGCAAATGAAAACAGGCCATCATGTCTTCAAAAAGAAAATCACTGGATTCTATAAACGCGATGACAACAGTAGAGCAACAACAGGGAAAAATAACACTAACGAGGAACAAGGGAGAAAAGCAGAAGCGCTTCTTGAGTGGCGCAATTCAGAACCTGCATCAGAAGTTTAAGAGGGAATATTCAGAGATTCAAATTTCCTACTATGAATTCTGCAAAATATGTCATTTTTGGTTGTCAAGCCAGCAGTCCAAGATTGAGAACCTTATTGAGCCTTTGTGTTGTGAGAACCTGAAGAAGGAGTGCATGTATAGAGAGTGATCCCTTCGCCAAGCAAAAGAGCTTAAAACATCTGACTTTGATGCTGGTGAGCAGACATGGTGGTTTGAGTGGAAAACAAAGCTGAAGAGAGAGAGAAGAAAAACAAAGAGGGAAACATGGAGAAGCTCACTGTATATTTGATAGTAAAACAAAATGTGTGGAGGACTTCTACAAAGGATTGAAAGAGAAGTTGGGGAAAACACGTGTACAACATTCAAACACCAACATTCCAAACCGAGAGAATTAATTAACCTCTATGGGATCAGTGTCCCTAAATAGGGACAGTTGCTGGATAATGTGACTAGAATGACATTGTACACAACAGCCAACTTTCTATGGAACTTAGACATGTCTTATACAGGCAGAAAGCTTGAATTCTTGTTAATCTAACTGCAGTGTCCAATTTACATTAGCTATTACATCAAAAAAAGACCATGCTATTGTTTGAGGATAGTGCACAACAACAAAACACTTTTATCATGGCAACTAGTTTAATACATTCACCTCTGAAGGTAAATAATGTGTAAATAATTCAGTAACATGGCTCTCATGTTTCCTCCTGAGGGTCCCAGAGATAAAATCTAGTGTAGTTTAGTTTGAAAAAAAGTATTTTTTATATTCAAATGTATGAACTGGGTTCTACAGTTTGATCCTGCTGCTGTCTCTGGCTCCACACCCACCCCGCCCGCCCATCTAGATGTGTGAAAGTTAGTGTCTTTACTGTAGGGAAGCTAATGATCCATCATGTATGACATCCCTGGGAGTGTGTAAACTAAAAAAAACGTATTACCATAGTATTTTTTGTATATTCTCTATATTTATGTACTTGAAAATGTATAAATTGACCAATTTGGCACATTTGGGCAAACTCCTGGCAGACTTGATACAACGTATTGTGTAGTGATGTAATTATTCACTGCATCGGTCTGAAACTTTGCACACACACTGCTTCCATCTTGTGGACAAAGTGTAAATTATACCTAGAATCCTATCTCAATGTATGGCCTTTCTCTTGTATTTCAAAGATGATAGCATGCCCCAAAAAATGATAGTTTACCAGATCTAATGTGTTATATTCTCCTACATTCATTTCACATTACCACAAACTTCAGTGTTTCTTTTCAAATGGTATCAAGAATATGCATATCCTTGCTTCAGGTATTGAGCTACAGGCAGTTAGATTTGGGTCGGCAAAATTTGAAAAAAAGGGTCTGATCCTTAAGTTAAAAGAGAATCTGGGGAAAGAGGAGATCAAAGTTGTATACTTTGCAGAGAACTACCTGTGTAAATACACCAGTGAAATTCAGGTAGTTGTAATTCTCACAAGCAGATTCTCCACGCCTGTGTTGGATACACCACAAATGATACAGTTTCACTTTGCACACTGAGCTCTTCTATGCGGCATGACCCCTCTGCTATCTGGTCCCATCTCTCAAAAACACTGACCTACGTCCTTGAGCTCTGCCCATCGGCTACTGCTGAACACTTTGTGAGTGATGGGCCTTCAACCCAGTCCCCCCCCAAAATGTACTATCTCTCCACCCTCCCCTTTGAAATGGGCTTCTAGAGAGTAGGCCGTCATTGTAAATAAGAATTTGTTTTTAAATGACTTGCCTAGTTAAATAAAGTTTCAATGTAAAAAAATAAAAAATAAAAGTGAAAGTGTCACATGGAATTTCCTAGAAGCCGGACATGGAAAAGGCCAAGCTGATGAGGTAGGAACAGCTGTGAAACGAAGAGCAAATGGAATTGTGGCACAAGGCAAGGATCTCCCAAATGGAAGAAGTGTATTTGAGGACCTGTCAAAAGATCAGTCAGCTATCAAGCAATTATATATCTCAGAGGAGGAGATAGCGAGCATGGAGGCCCTTCTACCAGATCACCTGGAGAAAATGCGTGGGACAATGAAGATATACCAGGTAATATTTGTGGGTTATTTTATATCAAATCTCACATTTGTTACACAAACATATTATCACTACTCTATATATCACTAGGCTATGCAATCATTACATATTTTGAATGTGCATAACTTTTAGAATTTCCTGTGTTTCCAGATTGTCACCGACAGTCCAGGAGAGATAACTTGGAGGATACTCCTGTTCCTTTCCACATCACTGCAACTGTTTCAGTCCACAGACTGATTCTGGTTGAAAAAACAGAGGCAGACCAAGATGGAAAATCCAACACATCTCACAGTGCCGTCCAGCCCATTGAAGATCTAAGTGAAGCATTGATCGGAGTGTGGTGGAGTATGATCAGGACGTTTACCCTGGCATTGTGCAAGATGTTCACGCAGAGAGTGGTGCTCTTGTCGCGTTGGCCCCAACCATTTTTTGTTGATGTTGGCAGATGAGAGAAGACATCATACAGACCACAGCATGCGCTTGGACTTGTCCCTGAGCCCCATTCAGTGACCAAAAGGCACATGGAGCTGGATGCATTTGTCTGGGAGCAATTTAGCTCTCTTTCTAGATACCCTTGGAAACTCACTATACAGTACATACAAAGCAGGACATAAAATCATACATGAAATAAAACATGTGTAGCTCTCAATGAACTCTTCATTCAATATATGTGCTAGAATGTCTAGTTGTTGCGTCTGTGTGTAGCCACAACATTGTTCTCATGTTGAAAAGGTGCTAGTTCCAGTGTTTTGGAACCGTACTTTGTCTTATATTAATTCAATGTTTAACAATGGTTGTTGATCAACATGTTTGCAATCAAATATTGTTTTCATATTTTTTTTTACATACATGTAATTTCCACCACAACCCAAATTTTTCAGGTAAATTAGTATATTATGTATAATTTACATTTAATACTTTATTTTAGATAGGGAAATCATATGGTTGTTGTCATGATCTCACATAAAGTTTGGGTGGAAATATCTTATTTTTCATGATAAGTATATTTTTCTGCTGTCATCGGGGCAAGTTTATACATTCAGGCGTCGTGTTGAATTAATCATATTAGGAAAACCTTAAAAATCACTTAAAAGAATATTCAATACAAATGATGTACAAATGTACAAGAAATGTGTTATAAATAAATTGTATGATATTTTATTTTCAACTAAAATGGATGTTAAATGACATGATGGAAATTACATTTGTCTACGGTTGTCTGGGAAAAATAACCAAAATATATAAATTCCTGAATAGAACGATCGCAACCATTATCAGATATTGTTTCTAGACAAATCAAAGACAATTATAATACTGGTAAAAGCTATGCAGCTCGACCAACATCCGCGGGGATGCGCACCTCGCCAAAATTCCCAACCAACGCGGCTCCACATACTGTACATGTCCTCTTTTCATTTGAATGTGTTCACAGTTGGAATAATTGTTTGAGCCGCGCTGAGAATTCGAAAAGTATAAAAGCCAACAGTCCAATATTATAGAACACCGCTGTGCATAAGCGTACATGTTTTGGACTGATAGGTGCTACTAGTAATAGTCCTACCTTGCTGCCTATTGTACTTCAGTACTCTATACTATATATTAATTTATTAAAAGTGTTCCCGCTTTGAGTTTACTTCTAGAATGTTACAAGTTTTCTATTTAAATGTGGATACATTGAAGATACCTGCTGCATAATGTAATGAATGTTTTTGGTTAAGAGTATACATGGTTAATGGTATGGTCCATATGAGAGAGACCATTTGTACTTCAGTTCTGTTTTAGCTCAGGTATGTGAGTTGTGGGGAAGCTGAGGGGCAATAGGCTGGTATGCTCCAATCTGCTATAGTTGGCTTGGGATAGGCTGAATCATTCAGTGTTTTGACAGTATTTGAAATCTGTTTATTTTGTAAATATCTTTCTAGACCTATGTAAATTATCCATTGGATTTCGTCTTTCAGCTGTACAACCTTTTCACTGTGAATAAACTGGATGCTATTTTGCACCTGATCCTGCTGCCTCCTGTTACTCACTGCACTTTTAATATGGCTGATCCAACATCTGGGCCCTACAACAGACTGGCCCATTTACACAAAATTATTTTTTTGTGTGTGAAATACAACCCAATCCTCCCTCACCCTATGTGGAACAACAAGCACACAGTATACATTTGATAAAATGAGTGTTTCTCACATTACAGTCGTAGTTCAGGAGTGTGAGTTCAGTGGCACAGAAAGCAGCGCTGAACGCGAGCCGGTTTTCCAGCAGACCAGTCATGCATGATGAGCACAAATCACCTGCACGAGCTGCGAAACCCGGACTTAATAACAAACAGCAAATACAATCTGCAATTTGAATGTTACATTCCATATAACACCAACATTTAGTTAGTGGATGGATAAACATGACAAGGTCCGAAGTCATTACATAAATCTTGCTTAAATACCCTCCCACTCTCTTCCTTATGGAGGTCTGGAGGAGAAATGCACAGACATGCAACTGGAGAGGGAATTCACCTCACCAGACCCCTCTATCACAAGAAGGTGAAAGGTTGATTGATAGAAAATGGAAACAGCCTATCAGAAGGTTGCGCTCGCTGGCACTTGGCAGGTCTGGCAATGGGACCTTTTGTTTTGTCAAGCAGTTTCCTTTCATAATCACTTCCTACACAAGCTGCTTAGGAGAAAAAAAGAAGAAAAAAAAGTGCAATCTAGGTGGCCGTTACTAGGGGCAGGTCTTCACAGTGCAGGTCATGGCCTATGCCATACAACCCCACACAGCTTCACCATTCACATGGCCAGAGTGGTCATTGTGGTGGACCACTCATATCTAGCATTATGTTTTCATCTGGGTTTGTTCACATAGAAAAAGCTTTGTGCATGATACGATATTACTGTGGGCTGTGTCTGTCAAGGAACAATAACGGACTGAGATGTGAGTCAGGTAAGGGGTGTAGAAATCTGACTACCTCCCCTGAACCTTCTCTGTCTGCATGACCTGGCTGGACGCAGCTGTCTCTCTATGCCCGTCCTGCCGCTCTGCTGCTTCACATCGCCAGGCTAAACCGTGTGACAAACTACACATACAGTAGCTCACACTCCTCCACCTCCCTTCCAGATACCCTGAGCAGAGAGGGGAAGAGAGATGGGAAAGAGCACAGAAAAGCTGGTTTAAACACAGGATGCATTATGATACCACCACAGTGCTTAATTCTTGAAAAGGTACATTAGTTCATCCACTGCAGTCTGCCTAAACCTCTTGGGATGAAGAGCGTCTGGACTCATTCTGCAGAGACATGAGAGGCATATGCTGAATCATCACGGACAGGACACACATCCCCTGAGAGACTGTCAGGTAGCACAAATGACAGGAACAGCAACTGAGGGATCAGCAAGTCCCCTTTACCGTTTTGCGGGCAGGGCAGGGAAACAGGGGCTTTTCATGCCCTCATTGCAATGGCAGCCTGAATAAATCTCTCCACAATCTCTTTTTTTTGCCCATGTTGTGCTGAATATGTGGCTGGGTGGCAGCTGCAGGTTGGGCGATAACAGCGAAGAGCTTTTGTAGCAGCTCTGCTTATGGGCAGGAGATGACAAGATGCCTGCCCCCTTTGTGTGGCAGGGAGAGAGCCGAGGGGTATGCAGGGACAGGGTTCACATGGGGCGAATGAAAATAAATGCTTCAGTGATGCAGCAGGCGTCAAGTCAAGCTGGGACACAAGCACCTTTTCCAAGCTGCTGATACACTTTGAACTGATCTCCAGGTGCAGCTTAATATGTCATCATATTCCACAGTGAAGAGATCAAAAGGAGAATCTGTGGATGTCAGTGGATACGCCAAACCAAATCTGTTATTTATTAACAATTTCACAAGTACCACTCCAATAGTCAGGCTAATTCTGGCCCAGTCCGTCTGAAATTGAGACATATTTGGGGATTACCATACAAGAAGTCTACTGTACTACCTGAGATCTGCCTAACACAATCCCCTATTATGTAAATTAAAATAGAGTATGTAAGATTTTCTTTAACAGAAATCTCAGCAAGCCTCAGAAATAGTCATATTGCAATGCATCTGAAACCATCCCAAGGGAACATGAAACATCTCTATTCCATTTGAATAGCCTATATCTGCAAATAGCGTAGTTGTTTAAGGAGACATACTGTAGCCAGCCATTTATGTGTGTAAATGTGAAATGACAACTGGCCACCCTCTTCACATGTATACGTTATACTCTGCTGCCCATCTGTGGTGGAAACATGAAATAGCCCTAAAGTTAAGAATCCCCACTCATCAACATGTTAGAAAACCATGCCAGATCTTTGAATATGCATTGTTTCTCTGTTTTTGGTAACATTTACTTACCATGTTTCATCTGATAGATATTTGTCTTGTATGTCCTTGTCTTAGAATGTGATGTGGTAAGAATGCACTGTTTGTGGCTCATATTTCAATTAGGCTGTTGGTATGGCAACAGATTTTACTTAGACACAGGCAGTGATGGTTCTTTATTAGATTAGATAGTTCGTTATTTTCTGTTGATATTTGCTTTGTAACTACATATTTTTGTAACTATACATTGTAACTATATTGAACAACAATGCTTTGGTGCATTGTAATGATGTTTTCCAAGAATACACAAACATATTATTTCTGAATAATGTGAATTGCATATTCACCACATTGTTACAGAGTAGCATATCATTATTCCTAAAGAAATAGAACAGTAATTATTAGGTAATTACTGTAACTAACTATTTCTAATAAACTGTCAAAGTAGATAGGCCTATAAGGTCATTAACAGACAGACTTCTTTGTGTTGATTATTTGCTATGTGGTTAACCTGGCATGCCACATTGGATGTTTTATCTTCCTGAGATAAATAGGCTACACTTCTATGCATTGCAACACACATTCTTGACTTGGTCCATTAGAATAGTTCCACAGACAAGTCCAGCAAAAATATTGGAGTTTACTGCCCACATGTGTTGTGATACAATATATATTCCTGTTGACTGTATTCTATTTTGCCATTGGCCGAATCGTTGCGTTATTCTGTAGCTTCCTTTGACGCTTCATGTCATTTCATTGGATATAGCCCATATTGTCTTCCCATTGCTCATTGGTCCATAAATGGCAACGAGTTATTCCATTTGCTAGAAGCTCAATACCTTGATCTCGAAAGCACCCAATTGGTTCATAAACTGGGTTAGTGGTGCAACGTTCATCACAGGAGGAGGAAAGTAGGTCAGTGTATTCCTACTGCCTACCACTGTTCCTATCCGCATCAGTGCACATGTGCTGCCTTTCCACACGTAAGTCAAATACTATGTTATATCTTATGTAAAAGTCCTATAAAATGTTTCCTTTATTCAACATTTGGTAGACTGTGTGCATTTCTTTACTCGTATTATGGTTTCAATTGGCTATCTAATGCCATTCCCGAGGATGTGCAGTCATCGTTTTACAATGTAACTTTTAAAGGCACACAGTGTAATTTAATGTCGTGAAAAAAACGCGATTTGTAGGTGTCTAACCTAATTTAAACATCTGGAATGTCCGTATGTAATTGTATTTTATTTGGAGGCTATTTTCTTCTATTTGTACATTGCGTGATTTGTCTGAACTTCCCTACCACGGCTCAGATTAAACGAGGTCATAGCTATGTTGCATAAATCGACTAGTGACGGGTAGTTGATTACCTGTTACAATCATTTACCTTTTATAGTCCTGTATAGTCATCCTTTAAGTAACAGCAACAATGTTTCTCCTCTATATGAGCAATGCAAGGCAGGTGTTGGGCTGATATTGATACAATGTAATGAAAACATACTGCACTGGATTCTGTTCTGTTTCAGATTATATCAAATCAATGTGACAGTCACTAACAGATTTCTTTCCATTTGTAAACGATTTGCAGTGCATTAGGACTGTATGTTTCATTATTTAATGACCGTTGTCATTAGGCCTTATATGCTCCACACATCCTAGTGCAGAATAGTCTAATAATAGCCATCTGTTTCTACCAAGCATAACAAATACAATTTTGTTAAATTTAAATCTGTTCATAAAAGTACACCATCAATTGCAAAATTTTGGAATTAAAAAAAAAAAAGTAAACAATCTATTTCTGTGAAAGTTATATGTTGGACAAGCTATTTATAAAAATAGTCTCAACATGCTGTCTATTCCTGACTAACAAATGGCTACAGCACACCATGTCCAGGGAATGCACAATGCAATGCTCACTTTTAAAAGGACATTACTCTGCTATTCTTAACATCTGAAACAGCTATTCCTGAAAAAAGTCAACAAGTGTATCAGTAATATGACAGGAATAACATAGATGATGCTACATGGTTTTAATTTGACATAATATGCCATGAAGGTAAATAGAGGTCAGTGGGGTCAGGAAATTCAATTGTGATTGCGCTGTCTTTACTAACTCATTGATGGACAGTAGTAGGCTATAAGACAGGTCTTGTTATTGTTTTATGAAATATTTACCTATCCGAACTGCACATTAACACGGGAAAGTGGATTTTATTGGCTACTTAATCAAATTTTGGTAATCATTCTTTACTTTAGCGAGTTGCTTCATGTCACATTACAGTATGTGTGGCGCTCGGTTGCTTCCACTGGAGCTGTGCAACTCGCAGTAGCTTTTATGTTGGGTACCCAAAAACACTTCTTGATTTTCCACTTCTATTCGGAAGTCTCTCAGTCTTTCTTCATGTTGCTCTCATCCCAATAGCCAACTTTAGGTTTCAACGGAGGGATTCAACAGCAAGCAAGGCATCGAATTTGAACACACTCCTACAGTGTACTGTATATGACCATAACCTGACCATATTCACCTGCCCTGCCAGGACGATGCTCCACTGAGCTTTCGATAAGCCTACAGTAGCTCTCAAAGAACATGCAACATGAACAAGAACAAGAAATTCATGCTGCTTTTTGCAAATCAGGAATATTGTAAAACATGCTTGAAGCCAACAGCAAATTTGCAGAAAGAGCAGGATATGCCGAGGGAGAAATCTGACCTTGAAATTCTGTACATGTACAGTTGAAGTCGGAAGTTTACATACACCTGAGAAAAATACATTTAAATTAAGTTTTTCACAATTCCTGACATTTAATCCTAGTAAAAATTCCCTGTCTTAGGTCAGTTAGGACTCCACTTCATTTTAAGAATGTGAAATGTCAGAATAATAGTAGAGAGAATGATATATTTTAGCTTTTATTCCTTTCATCACATTCCCAGTGGGTCAGACGTTTACATACACTCAATTAGTATTTGGTAGCGTTGCCTTTAAATTGTTTAACTTGGGTCAAACATTTTGGGTAGCCTTCCACAAGCTTCCCACAATAAGTTGGGTGAATTTTGGCCCATTCCTCCTGACAGAGCTGGTGTAACTGAGTCAGGTTTGTAGGCCTCCTTGCTTGCACACACTTTTTCAGTTATGCCCACAAATTTTCTATAAGATTTTGGTGTTCTTCGGTTTGCAAGCCTTCCCCATTTTCCTCCAAACATAACGATGGTTATTATGGCCAAACAGTTCTATTTTTGTTTCATCAGACCAGAGGACATTTCACCAAAAAGTACCATCTTTGTCCCCATGTGCAGTTGCAAACCGGAGTCTGGCTTTATTGTGGCGGTTTTGGAGCAGTGGCTTCTTCCTTGCTGAGCGGCCTTTCAGGTTATGTCGATATAGGACTTACTTCTATGCTTGCGTACTATTGTTTGTACAGATGAACGTGGTACCTTCAGGTGTTTGGAAATTGCTCCCAAGGATGAACCAGACTTATGGAGGTCTGGAATTTTTTTCTGAGGTCTTGGCTGATTTCTTTTGATTTTCCCATGATGTCAAGCAAAGAGGCACTGAGTTTGATGGTAGGCCTTGAAATACATCCACAGGTACACCTCCAATTGACTCAAATGATGTCAATTATCCTATCAGAAGCTTCTAAAGCCATGACATAATTTTCTGGAATTTTCCAAGCTGTTTAAAGGCACAGTCAATTTAGTGAATGTAAACTTCTGACCCATTGGAATTGCGATACAGTGAAATAGTGAAATAATCTGTCTGTAAACAATTGTTATAAAAATGACTTGTGTCATGCACAAAGTAGATGTCCTAACAGACTTGCCAAAACTGTAGTTTGTTGACAAGAAATTTGTGGAGTGGTGAAAAATGAGTTTTAATGACTCCAACCTAAGTGTATGTAAACTTCCAACTTCAACTGTAGGTATGGTTAAAGTGACTATGCATATATGATAAACAGAGAGTGGCAGTAGCGTAAAAGAGGGGTTGGCGGGTGGTGGGTGGTGGGTTGCGGGACACAATGCAGATAGTCCGGGTAGCCAATGTGCGGGGGCACCAGTTGGTCGGGCTAATTGAGGATGTATGTACATGAATGTGTAATTAAAGTGACTATACATATATATTAAAAAGAAATTGTAGCAGCAGCGTGAAAGAGGGGTTGGGGGAGGCACACAATGCAAATAGTCCGGGCAGCCATTTGATTACCTGTTCAGGACTCTTATGGCTTGGGGGTAAAAACTGTTGAGAAGCCTTTTTGTCCTAGACTTGGCACTCCGGTACCACTTGCCATGCGGTAGTAGAGAGAACAGTCTATGACTGTGGTGGCTGGGGTCTTCGACAATTTTTAGGGCCTTCCTCTGACACCGCCTGGAGTAGAGGTCCTGGATGCCAGGCAGCTTTGTCCCAGTGATATACTGGGCCGTACGCACTACCCCCTGTAGTGCCTTGCGGTCGGAGGCCGAGCAGTTGTCGTACCAGGCAGTGATGCAACCAGTCAGGATGCTCTTGATGTTGCAGCTGTAGAACCTTTTGAGGATCTGAGGACCCATGCCAAATCTTTTTAGTTTCCTGAGGGGGAATAGGCTTTGTCGTGCCCTCTTCACAACTGTCTTGGTGTAAGACGAGCGTCAGAGTTGGTGTAGTCTGATTCAATCTTAGCCCTGTATTGAAGCTTTGCCTGTTTGATGGTTCGTCGGAGGGTAGAGCAGGATTTCTTATGAGCTTCCGGGTTAGAGTCCCGCACCTTGAAAGCGGCAGCTCTACCCTCTACCCTAGCTCAATGCAAATGTTGTCTGTAATCCATGGCTTCTGGTTGGGGTATGTACGTACAGTCACTGTGGGGACAACGCCCTCGATGCACTTATTGATGAAGCCAGTGACTGATGTGGTATACTTCTCAATGCCATCGGAAGAATCCCGGAACATGTCACAGACTGGAACATGATCCCTGCTGATGATCCCTGCTTTAGGTGTTAGAGGAAGATTCATGTCACTTAACCCACCTAAGCCAATCATTTGAAGCAATAGGTTTTCTCAACCAATAATAGAGTAATAATACAGTAATAATAATTGACAAAGTCAAAGGATGACAAGCGCAGTAGGCTAGGTAGAGCTATAGCTGCCACCTAAGCCTAGAGCTGACCGGTCAGAAATTTTGTTTTTTGTTAGACTATTGTGAATGGTTGTCCAGCTGTCTGCTTTGCCCTTTCCCTGAGGCACACACAATGCTCGTTAATCTCGGTTGCTGATTTTTAGACCCAAAATGGTCTCATTCCCCTTGAGTTGTGCATGTGTTTTGTCCATTCTGCTGACATGCTTGATATTTTCCTCTGGAGTTGTTTATGAGAGTAGCTGAGTGCAACTATAGGTGTAAACATCCCAAATTAAAAGAAGGCATTGCTGTTATCCATGTACTCCAATGATGAAATGAGCAGGAAGGTTAAAAGTCGAAACAGAACGTTGTTCTGTTTATGGTGCAGATAAATGTGCATGTGTCTCACTGACCTATAAATAAGGGGGTGTGTGTGGAGCCATAAGAGCACATGCTAAAAGGAAGGAGAAGTGGTCTCTTTTGTATACATCTCCACATAGAGCCGTGATAGTCTGGGAAACATAAACATATATAGGCCTAGCTGTTCTGTTCTTACTTACAGGAATCACATCAGGGACTGGGCTGTCTGTTGTCCATAGTATACTATGTGGCATTCAAAATGTAGTACTTTGCGCAGAACTGCTGCAGTATGATTAGTCTTATAGGCATGATATTTAGCATAGCAGTGGTGATCCTATTGCTAATACTATCCTGTTGGGGCTTGGCATAGAGGAGAATCTGTAGCCATCTCCTCTACTCACACTATCTCCAGATCACCTCCCATCTGTCGCCCATCTGAGCTTTCTAAACAAGCCACTTAATCAGAGCACCACTCGCTCTTACATCATAGGCCTAGATGAGTCGCCACTCCCGGCTGGCCAGTGTGTTTTACACTGTGACCTGACCTCTTGTCCTACCTGATCCCTCTCTTTCCTCTCCAGGTACTGTGCCTGTCGATGGATCTGTGAGAAAAAGCCCCGCTCTGACATAAGGAGGCCAGTCCACTTCCTGCACCACCCATCCAGGTATGTGGACGCACATGGTTCTGTGTGATTTCATAAGAATTGACAGCTGCCCTGAAATGAGTTTGCGACCTTCATTTGAAGTGAATCACCGATGACATTTGTGACGCACGGCTTCATGCTGTTTCACTTCAAACTGGCCACATGAGCAGTTGGCGGGGAGAACAGTTCGGGATGAAGTAAGTTATGAGCGCAGTCAGTCAGTCATACATAAGCACAGTCATGTGTGAGGGTGGTTTTCTCACAGCTATCTGTGTTTCATCAATATTGTTTTCCTGCATCTTATTAACTTGAACTGGAGTCTTATTTCTGCTTTAAAAAAACAACATGTCTTCTAACCATCTATTCCACCAAAGCTTTAGCGTCTCCTGTCTATCTTTCTAGACTGGCTCTTAGAATGCTCTGTTCTGAGTATAGGAGCCTACTGAGAAACGGACAGCTTGACTTACATAGCGAACATAGGCCAGGTCATTACAGGAGCCAAGCCTGAGCATTCCAGGACGGCACACAACAGAAGGGAATTACAGACAGCCTTACAGCGCTAGGATAATGCTGCTGAGGGCACAGGACACTCTGTTTCATCTGAACGTGACAGAACGATGGGATCACGTCGGGGGAGTGGCTTAAATAGGAACACAACAGTGACATAGCATTAAGAACCTTATGAAAGGGAGAAGTACTTGCAGGGCAGACAGTATCACAGTGCTGTGTAAGCTAACCATGCGTATCCAGCTGAGCTGACACATTGTAGATTCACCCGGACCCTGTTACACGTAGTTCTGCCTCTTCCATACTTCACCTTATCTGATCATGTTTTTTGTTTTGTTTGTTGTCACTTAGATACCACAGAGGTCATGTGCATTAAAACATTAGAAATGATCAGAATCCACCTTAGTGATCGTCTAGTGTTGTAAAATGGATGAGGCTGAGTGTTACTGAATATGTGAATGCCATGGAGATGTTAAAATGATACTAAAGTATTTTCATTAGACTGATGAGCAGTGGAGTGGTAGTGTGAGGAGAGTTGAGACCTGCATGCTATCAGTGGGTTATGTGTAGCAGAAAAGGTTCCCTAATTGGCAAACATTCAAGAAGTTCCTGCACCACTGTATCCGGGCAACCAGAGATTTGTCACAACTAGCTAAGCTGACCTTAAAATAGGGTTTCCTTTTTCTCCTTTTTTTGTCAGTACGAGCGAGAGCTTTTGTGTTTGAGTATACACTCAGCATACCAAACATTATGAACACCTTCCGAATATTGAGTTGCACCCCCATGCCCCCAGAACAGCCTCAGTTTGTACTCTACAAGGTTTCGAAAGCGTTCCACCGGGATGCTGGCCTGTGTTGACTCCAATGCTTTCCACAGTTGGTGGTGGATCGTTCTTGATACCCACAGGAAACTATTGAACATGAAAACCTAGCAGTGTTGCAGTTTTTGGCACAAACCGGTGCGCCTGGCACCTACTACCATATCCCATTCAAAGGCACTTACATTTTTTGTCTTGACCATTCACCCTTTGAATGGCACACATACACAATCCACGTCTCAATTGTCTCTAGGCTTCAAAATCCTTCTTTAACCTGTCTACTCCCCATCTACACTGATTTAAAGTGGAATTAACAAGTGACAATCAATCATAGCTTTCACCTGGATTCACCTGGTAAGTTAATGTAATGGAAAGAGCAGGTGTTTGTAGGTGTAGGTGTAGCGTAAGCGTAGGTGTAGGTGTAGGTGTAGGTGTAGGTGTAGGTGTAGCGTAGGTGTTTTAGCCTTCCTTTGGCTTATGTGACAAAATGAACGTTTACAAAAAGGCTTATTCTCAGGAGTACTGTTTTATGCAGCTTACAAAAAAAACATGTAAAAAAAACATAGATGATGATTGGTAAAGCAAGTTCTCCTTGTCCCGTGGATTACATGGTCAACTCGGATGTCTGTTATATGTCTGTGACATATACTGTACCAGAGTGATGGGTCAGGTTGTAGTGTAGTTGTCTATGGTGACGGTGACAATAACAAAGTTCCTGGCTGCAGGCAAGAAATAATGGGGTGTAATTATGGTTTGGTTCTATGTAATTAAACTCTGAAACTGTCACATCATACGGAGAGGGAAAAAGAGCTGGGGAAAAACAGGTCAGTGGAGAATCTAATTACAATGAAATGACTTTCAGGCACAGTGGAGCAGAGCATTAGTTCTGGTCTGATTACAGGAGTAGGACAAGCGACAGTGACCTGAGGTAGCTGTGCTTTTTAAGGTATTTTTGTGCAACCTGGTCTCAGAGCATTTCGTATTATTCTGTATGTAAATCCGAGACACTCCATTTAGTATGGTATGTTAAGTTTCGTGTGGTATGTATTCATTTGTGGAAGTCCATCACCCATTCGTATGATATGTTACAAATTACAATTTGGATTATATGTTACAAATTTGTGAAACGTGCAATATGTTAAAATTTTTCAAAACGAACAATATGTTACGACTTTTCAAAACGAACAATATGTTACCATTTTTCAAAACGAACAATATGTTACGAAATTGCAAAACGCATGATATGTTACAAATTCTAGCAAGGTTGCTAACTTTAGCTAGGCTAGGGGTTAGGGTTAAGGTTAGGAGTTAGGCTAGGGTTAGGGGAAGGGTTAGCTAACATACTAAGTAGTTGCAAAGTAGCTAAAAAGTAGTAAGTAGTTGAAAATGAGCTAATTAGCTGAAATGTTAAAGTTGTTAGATGTGGGTTGCTAGATGTTCACTTTATATTTCAGTTTTTGCCTTAAGTAACCATCTGTCTTATGTATCCATACCAAATGTAACATATCATACTAATTTGAGTGTCCCAGATTTACATTTACTGTAAATCTGAAAGTGCTAGCAGCATTGTTAATAGGTTATTTACAAAGCCTAGGAAACATGCAATTTGTGAGGGTAGGGCTTGGTAATGTGACCAAAATATCATATCACAGTATTTTCCCATTTTTTTTACAGTATGGCGGTATTTGATAGTATTTCATTTTTCTGAATAATAAAGGTTGAAAATAGGTTTTATAAGTAGTGGATGACCCTAGGATGGCAAAAAAGTAATTTTAAGTGGTTTAAATAGTCTTTCTCTCTTCTGACTGTTTTATACTCAAACAAACTAGGACAAAACTGACAGTGTAGTTTATTTAGCACTGTATCCAAATGTAAAAATCCATACAGGTATATCATAAAATATGATATATCGCCCAGCCCTGTGTGAGGTTAAGGTCATCTATCGAGGCAAATTGACCAGGATTACAATGTTACAAGGACATTGTGCAGGAAACTACAAGGAGCACCAAGTGATGGGTTAGCAGAGGAGACTCATTTAATCTATCTAAGTGAGGTTAGGAAAAGGCCATATTACTGATTGGATTATATAAACAGTGATCAATGTAGATATGGGTTTCTTCATGAAATGTGACTCCCCTTCCTCTGTAACATTGGCATTGTTTTATCTGAATGAGCCTTTACATTAAAGACTAATCTCACTAAATGATGTCTCTGACAGACACCTAGGTTTATATAGCATATGCTCCATTATATTATGGACACTATTCCCAAGCATCCGTTTTTAGTAATCCAAGGTTTTCATTGACGACAAAATCAATTCTACGCACATCAATCTTCTGGTTCATTGTTGCTGGAGGTAAAGTGAATGATGCCTCTCAAAGATACTCTTGATTGTTGCCTAAGGGAGAGAGAGAGAGGCTTGAACCTCTGCTATAGCTTTCACCTTATGTAAGACCTTATAATTTCTATCTCAAACCATAGAGATATGAATCGGTCCTCTTACATCACGGGCCATCTACGGTATACGTCAGCACAAAGTCCAGGTTATACGGCAGCTGCTCAGGTTCAGAGGGCTTTGTTATATGATGCTGCTGCGGTTTCCTTGTGCCTTGTATATAAAGAGGACGTCTGACTCTTCACTGACTTGCCTTTCAGATCTGGGTCACTGCTGGAAAGAAACTGAGTGATATGTTTTGAGGATAGCCGGCCTAATGAATATTTGTGGTGAGTGTCACACCCGCTTTAAAACAACCACCATTTATTTCACTTTTTGATCAATTGTCTTTGTCTAGGAATTGAGATTTTGATATCTATAGCGTTCTTTCATAGAAGTCGCTTTCACGTCAACTGACCTTTTTTTGTGTGTTATAATAAGTGTTGAAATCAGTGTGTTTTCTATCTAAAGGTGATCTAATGGCAGACCAAAGAATGGACATTTCCTCCACGATGAACGAGTTCTTGTCTCCCGGCTCCACTGATCTAATCAGCTCGATCGGCACACCCGGCATGGACTACACACGCAAGAGAAAAAGCAGCACCACAGACTACCAGTAAGCCTGACTTCAAAACTGCTTATAGACTTTGTCCTACTTGCTACCTGAAGATAGTACATGTGCCAATCATCTTTATTATATTAATGTCATGTTAGGTCTGGTTTAGTGAGATCACATTGTTTGTCATTCATGCCATTTTCTGACAGATGTGTATGTTTGCATGGCAGCTTTTTGATAAACTATATGGAACTATGTTCTTACTGTGTGTCAAAGGTTTCCACTTAAAGTTGACAAGATAACTACCTACCTAGAAATGAACAACCAATTAGGAACAAATGGTAGCATAACCTTGATTTAGATTAGATCAGAATAATCCGTATACTTCATTTGAATTGTAATATACGAACTTCCTTGCTTTCACAGAATTGATGACTTTTCTTTTGAGTAAGTATCAAATCAAATTATGAATGTTGAAGTACATTTGTAGTAAAGGAGCCAATCCCCTGTCAGATTAGTTGGCCCTCTGTGATCCTTGTTTGGTTGGGATTGGCGTCTTCTTTGATCAAACTCTACAAACTGTTCTAGCATTTACCCCTAGAAATAGAGGTTAGACACTAATGTATTCCTCATCCCTAATTTAGATCAATCAAAATGAATGCGCTATGGTGATCAGTACGCTGAGAGTGACTGGTCATTTAGTACGTACACTATTGATCGCTGTGAATATGGGAGAGCCATTCATGCTATAGTGTAGATTTAAATATCTAGAATTAGAATAAACATCAAAGCACAAAGGGGTGCTGCAGTAACAATCTTAAAGCACCAAGAAAGTATTACAGTTGTCTTCTAAAAATGTATTTGGTATTTAGTTTGATCAGGCCTTCGTTTATTAGAGATATTAATTTGATGTATGATGTGTAATGGATGATACATTATATTATTGTCTGTAGCTCATTCACTAAAGGCACAGATGTGGTTTTACCTGCCTTAGTGAGACTTAAGTCAACAACTCTGTGTGAACACCTTTGGGTCAATTTTGTAGAGCCAGTCATATTTGAAATCATCTTAATTTGAGGCTGTTGAATGCTATTGTAGTATGGAGTCGGCGAGTCTTGAAGTGGCACAGGATATCTAATGGGTCATGGCTTCATTTCTCTTTTGTGGTTTGTGAAAGGACAGTAGTGGACAGATGAGGACAGATGAGTGGGATGACAGAGTAGGAGTTCAGCTGTGAACAATATCAGAGGCACAAGAAAGGTCTCAAAGAACCAGGTTCCTAATTCTGTAGGGACATTTCTAATAACTATTCATTTTGCTTCTACCAAAGATGGTAAGAAAATATTTGAATGACTTGTTTCATGTGAACCAAAGGCTCTCCATGTTTTTTTTACTATAAACATTTCAAATGACTTCTCACTTTAGTGTTTTGCTTTATTCATACTTACATTGCATACTGTAACATCATTATTTAATATTTGTTGTAAAAATGATTGTTTTACTATATTTCTTTGTACTAATGTTATTGCTTCTCCTCAAAGGGATAGCATGGACACAGACAATGATAGACTTGGTGATCATCAAGGCCGGATAAAAAATGCCAGGTAACCAAATGTTTCTATCTTCCATAGGATGACATAAAAATCTATGGAATAAAAATCTTTGTATTTATATTAGAGATTAGTCATGTTTCTGTAAATACAGGCAGACTATGGATGTGTTGATTTGTTTGTCTGCATTAAATGCTCTTTGTATTGTTTGGATGGCAGGGAGGCCCACAGTCAGATTGAGAAGAGACGCAGGGACAAGATGAACAGCTTCATAGACGAGCTGGCCGCACTAGTTCCTACATGCAACGCTATGTCCCGTAAACTGGACAAACTAACAGTCCTGCGCATGGCTGTCCAGCACATGAAGACCTTAAGAGGTGAGACGAGAAGGATTTTAATAGGACTGCTGCCAGAACAGTACAGTGATGACAACCACCACCATGCAGCTGATCAATAAAGTACATCAGAATAATACAAATTACATATTGATTTAGTTGTCTTACATACAAGCCTTTTCTGAATCACAGGTGCTGCTAACCCCTACACTGAAGCTATCTACAAACCAGCCTTCCTGTCAGACGACGAACTGAAGCACTTAATACTGAGGGTGTGTGTCCTTACCTCCATAGACTGTATGGTGTCCTCAGAGTGCGTTTCATGATGAGTATGCATGTGACTCAGTATTTCTCTCTTATCTCCCCCTCTCCCTCTCCTCTCCACAGGCATCTGATGGCTTTCTGTTTGTTGTTGGCTGCGATCGAGGGAAGATACTGTTTGTTTCGGAGACGGTCTACAAAATCCTAAACTTCAGCCAAGTACGTCCTCTCCAATATGTTGCTGGTTTTTTTCTCATTAAATGGTGGTACTGTAGTCATTTTTACCCTCATGAGCTATCCTGATGACATGCATATAACATTTATTTATTATTATTAACCTGGTATTACTTTACAGACATTTACATTTTAGTTGTTTAGCAGACACTCTAATCCAGAGTGATTTACAGTTAGTGCATTCATCTTAAGATAAGTAGCCAAGACAACTACATCTCAGTCAGTACATTTTTCCACAATAAAGTAGCTATCAGCAAAGTCGGTGCTAGTTGGAAAAAGTCAAGTACAAGTGTTAGTTCACGAAAGGCAAGTGTGTTAGTTATTTTCATTTTTTTTATGGGCCTCATTTATGTAACGTGGTCTTATCTTACGGAACTCTCTCCCTCCCTGTGCAGAATGACCTGATTGGCCAGAGCCTATTTGATTACCTGCATCCTAAAGACATTGCCAAAGTCAAGGAGCAGCTGTCCTCATCGGACACGGCGCCACGGGAGCGCCTCATCGATTCCAAAAGTAATGCATCCTGGCCTCTAGTTACCAGCCTTTCTTATAGTGCCCGGGGGGTGGAGAACAAGGAAAGCAGGGACACAGTGTATCCGATAGAGTAGAAGAGCAGACTGTAATCAGAGTGTCATCAGCCTGCTGTCCCCTACACAGCTAGCACAGTGACACACCCCTCAATGTATCCCCCTGTACCGTGTGTTCCTCATTATTTAAATGTCAGAAGCTAAATGTAGGGTAGTGCTATTTTTACATTACGCCATGCTGGGTTCAGGGTAAAAATAAACAGTCAAAGAATTTCTTTAAATTCAGCAAAAAAAATTGTAATAGCAAATGATGTATTGTAGCTTTATTTGCCAGAGTAAGACTTGATACAGTATATATTTATAAAGGATCATGGGTGATACTGTTCCTGTTGTTGCAGGATAAATTAAATGCTATATTGTGTCTGGTCCTCAGCTGGCCTTCCAGTAAAGACAGACATCACCCCCGGCCCATCCAGACTTTGCTCTGGAGCCAGGCGATCCTTCTTCTGCAGGATGAAGTGCAATCGGCCCCTCATCAAAATGGAGGACAAGGACTTCCCATCCACCTGCTCCAAGAAGAAAGGTACTTTAGCCTCCTGTCTTTTCCTTACGTAACTTGCTCAAGGGTGTTTTTTCATCTCCTGTGATTCATTTTAGTTAACAGTTCATTTGGTTTCGTACCAATAGACTACTTACTCATTGATGTCAGTGATAGCTCCAGAGTAGAACTAGTTGAGGATGATGATACATTCCCTGTATCCACAGCTGACCGTAAGAGCTTCTGCACAATACACAGTACTGGCTACCTGAAGAGCTGGCCGCCTACCAAGATGGGTCTGGATGACGACAATGAACCAGACAACGAGGGCTACAACCTCAGTTGTCTGGTGGCCATTGGACGGCTGCATCCCCACATTGTCCCTCAGCCAATGAACAATGAGATCCGTGTCAAGCCCACTGAGTATGTCTCGCGCCATGCCATTGACGGGAAGTTTGTCTTTGTTGATCAGAGGTGAGAGATGTTTTATGGCATGCAGGCAGACATACAAACATGTAGCAAAGGATGTGCCAGTTGGCCCCTAGACAGTGATGTCCTGACACCTGGCTGGACCTCGTGGGCAGTCCAGAGATGGATGTACTGCGGAGTGACAGCTTCTGTGTGAGTGAGGTTTTTGTCAATGTCCAAATATAGCATCAGCAACATGTTCCAGATGGAGGTGTAATGGAGGCCCAGAGGGCAGACAGAATTCAGAGTAGATATGTTGACAAAAAATACTCCACTGCCCCCTGACAAAACAATCCCATAACCTCGCTGCGTCACTAATACTGTTGGGTACACTGGGAATTTCTAGATAATGTCACTGGGTGCTATGTGATTGTCATAGGGCTGGTCGATATGGACAAAATATCATATCACAATATTTGTAAAAAATAAAAATAAAAAACACTGTATTTGACAGTATTTTATGTTTTTGAATAATAAAAGTTTAGAATATTTTTGGGGAGTAATTCATAACCCTAGGGTGGCAACACATAAATTATTAGCGAGTTCAATGGGGCTTTCTCCCTTTATACTATTCTATCCAAACAAAAATGATTTTCAGCATTTCTATCTATTTCTGCTTATCCTGCACTTTTATTAACATTTCCACAAGGTGCCACTCAGCATGATATTGGCAAAAAATATATACCTAGCTAGCCAACATATTCTTTACCATCCCACTGCTACTGTTCTAGATGACTGTTGGGAATATACTAGTAGACAAGGCAGTGGAATTGGTTGGACAGTTGGAAAGCTTGCTGATGAGAGCGGTTGGAGGGAGTTCGAGGTTGGGCCTTCTGTGGTGATAGGGGATGGTCCTCTATGGTTACTCCCAGATCCTGTTGTTGATCTAACCTTGGTAGAAAAAAAAGAATGATTGGTCAAAAGTCAGTGAAATAGGGAAACTGGTTCACAATTACATTGGTAGAAGTTGTTATGCATTTTGACCACTTTTCACAGATAGATCCAAGGACCCAGATAGTGGGCACACAGGAGCAGGCGTTTACGTTCCTGAATTTGATGTGCAGATATGTAGAAGACTAAACTGTCAGCATACTCAGTTGAACTGTTGGCAATAGTAGTTTCCCTCTAGTGGGTGGAGGACGTACAACCTGTCAGAATGATAGTATGCTCAGATTCCCTGTTTGTATTGAATAGTTTATCGTCTGGCAAATATAATAGTAGTGACCTACTATTGGAGGTATTATTGCTATTATGGAGAATTGAGAGACTGGTTGTAGTAGTGAGATTCTGCTGGGACCCAGCCCATTCGGGTGTGGAAGGGAATGACATTGTAGACCAGTTGGCCAAAAGAGCTTCAAAACTAGATATAATTGATATTAATGTTCCACTGGGTAGAGGTGAGGCCAAATGTAAGATCAGAGCCATTTTGATAGATGTGTGGCAGAAGAGATGGGACTCTGAGCCCAAGGGTCAGCATTTATATGCCCTCCAAAGGAAGGTCGGTGGACCAAGATTCAAAGGTCTAATTAGGAAGGAAGAGGTGGTGTTTGCTCGATTGTGCCTAGGACAATGTGCATTGAACTCAGCATTACATCTGGTTGGCAAGCATGTGAATGGTTTGTGTCTCAAGTGTATGGTCGATGAAATGTGTGTTTTTATATTGTTGTAAATATGTTGAAGAGAGGGAAAGATTGAAGTGTAAGGTTATTGAGGTTGGACGGTTTGGAAGGGATTTTGGGGATGGAGGAGGGTCTTTTAGAAGTTAGTAAGGCTCTTTTTCATTTTCTCAGAAGTACTGAGTTAGGTAGGAGGATTTAGAAATGTAGAGCTAATGTAAACCGTGATTGACTTAACACTCCAGCATAGTAGGTGGCGGCATGCACCTTTAACGTTTGTTTGCGGACCCGCCGTTATATCATAGAAGAAGAAGAAGAAGCCCAGATATGCATACTTTGCCTATTCCTCTCTGATAAGATTCCATTGCACAACATGCTTTTCTTGGCTTACACCTGGTGCCAGGCAGTGTTAGCTAACTAAATAAGTTTGCTCTGACTCTTAGTACATTTAGCTAGCTAGCCACTAGCCATGTAACTAGCGATAAGCATTAACGGCTAACAAGTTATTTTAGCAACACCTTACGGAGAAAAGACCAACTAGCAAACAGTAGTTTGCAGACCGTAAGATGCACAAACGAATAGAGAAAGTATAGGACGCTTGTGGAAAGTAGCATGTCACCAACATTGTTGCATCCATCTGACCTTGCGGAGTGAACGGAAAGAAAGTGCTGGTGACTCTATGGTCGAGCAACTGCTCTCTTATTGAGTGACCGTTATAGAAGTTAAAGTAAAAACTGAAATCGGTCCGTGCATCAATACCGGTATATAGTCAAATATGGTACACTGCCCAGCCCTAGATTGTCATGGCATTGATTATGATCAAGCAAGCAAAGCAGGTGGGAGAATATTATTTTATTTGCATACAATAAAAAAAGATGTGGGCTAGACTTATCTTAAAAATGTCCTAAATACCACTGGCCTGCTTTGATAGTCAGGACTTGTGTTTAATACTGTTCTCTTTTGTAGGGCCACTGCCATTTTGGCTTATCTACCCCAAGAGTTGCTGGGTACATCGTTTTATGAGTACTTTCATCAAGATGACATAGGGCACCTTGCGGAATGTCATAGACAAGGTATGTATCAGATTGAACAAGGACACCAATATAACACCAAAGATCAACGTTTTAGACTCTGTGATACATCCCTGAATCTCATGCCATACATGAGTAATATTGTAATGTCTGGTAATTTTGTCATAAAAAATGTATTGTGCTAATAAGCCTGTCACATAGCGAGTAGACTGTGATATGAATGAATCTAGAATGAGGCAGGCTACCATTTGGCAGTGTGCAGATATCATGCCTTATTGAGCTCACCCCTGGCTGCCACCTCTGTTCTCAGTGCTCCAGATGAGGGAGAAGATCAATACAAACTGCTACAAGTTCAAAATAAAAGACGGCTCCTTTATCACGCTGAGGAGTCACTGGTTCAGTTTTATGAACCCTTGGACCAAAGAGGTGGAGTACATTGTCTCCACCAACACTGTCGTCTGGTAAGTAGCTACACACATCTGTTTCTGCTAGGACTTTCTTCCATAGCCCCCATTTAACTAGTCAATGCATAATATTACACTGTATTCATTGTATTAGGGTCATATCCTAATAAAGTCAGATAATAAATGTACAATTTTAAACAGCTGATTACAATGCCCACTGTGTCAAAATTATTTTATCACCACCACTATTGTTTCAACATGAAATCAATGCCCAACTCATATAGCTGTCTGGCTTGCCTCAGAAAACAAAGCATGTATTATTGGAACTCTTGCATATTTATTACTGTGTCTTTCTAGAGCTGCTGGGCTAGCGTTAATAAGCTGCCCAATGAGGTGTGAAGTGATGAGCATGCTCAGTGATGATGCTCACTCTCTCTCTCTTCTCTGTCTCACAGCGGCAGCGTGCCTGAAGGATCTGATGGCATCTATCCTCAGCTCGCCGCCTCCCCCCAGAGCATGGATAGTGTACTCACAGACGGTAAGCCTGCCCTCCTGCTGTGCTCTCACACAGCAGTTCACCCGCTTGGATGAAGTGTGACTGTACTTTGATGAGTTGACATACACTTTTTGTGTGCCTGGCATGACTGTGACTAAGTAATGGTTTTGTTTTCCGAAATGTGACTGAGCTTTTGCGTTTGTTGCTTCCAGGAAACGGGAAGCGGGCCCTGCAGACTGTGCCTGGCATCCCCGGTGGCACAAGGGCAGGGGCGGGAAAGATCGGCAGGATAATCGCAGAGGAGGTGATGGAGATCCAGAGGTGAGAGGAACCATGTGGATTGTGTTATGATTGTCTTGTCAAACATAAATTGGCATGTCTGTATGGTCATAACTATACCATGGTCATTGACCCCCAGTGCATAATGGAAATGTCTGTGTGTGACTGAGACTGTATGGGGCTGTGTCCTGCTGTTTTTACCCTGGGTTTTCTTTACTCTTCCAGGATAAGAGGCTCCTCGCCCTCCAGCTGTGGCTCCAGTCCTCACAACTTCACCAGCACTCCACCCCCAGACATGTCGTCCCCAGGGGGAAAGAAGGTAAGAGCTCCCACCTGTCCTTCCCATTCTCCTCCACTTCAACCCCTCCCAACTGGGAGGAAGTCTGCTATTCACTCCACTGCTCATCCATGTGAAGTCAGTAATGAGCACATCTGGTGGATGTTTTTAGTGTATGTTGGTGGCTCATACTTCAGGATGCAATGGTGATTCCTGAATGTCAATTCTGTCTTGATTCTCTCACAGATACAGAACAGTGGAACTCCAGAACATCCCTCAGCAGGGCTGATACCGGGACCAGACTCCGTAGGCTATCCATACTCCAACAACTCCAATCTAAGTATGTATTTTTCCCCGCTCTGAAATCTAATCTCGATTACAGTTAATGAAACTATCCACATAAAATCTTCAATATTTAACCCTTGTCCTTACCCTATTTAGGTGATAACTCTCACATTGGCATTGACATCATGGATGAGCCAGGCTCCAGCAGCCCGAGTAATGACGAGGCAGCCATGGCTGTGATCATGAGCCTTCTCGAGGCAGACGCAGGGTTGGGAGGCCCAGTGGACTTCAGTGACCTGCCCTGGCCACTGTGAGGACTGTCAGGCTAAGGCAAGGCCTCCTAAATGAGCTGAACATGGTAGAGTAAGGGCTGGGTAATACAGTATTCACATTGTGTTAGTTTGTGACCAGTACCAGAGAGCCATATCAACAGGGCTAATGTGACTGTAGCCTCACAGTAAGGCTGAATGCAGGCGGGCCCTGAAAAGGAAGGAATACTAGGCCTGGGATCGGCCATGATGTACAGTCCACCTCAGTGCAGTTGGGAAAAAGTGAAACTGCCTAATTACTCATGTAGTATTATTGTACCAGTTAGCCAGGTTTTTCTATGTCCATTCATCCTCACAGGCATTGAACCCAGCTCTTTTATAATGGCATTTGTTTTTGTGTGTGTTTTTACACTTAACATGTTAATATTTCTAAAGAAAATTGTATCATACATGTTTATTCTAATTCTCTAAATATATATATGTAAAAGTGTATTGTCAGCAGTGAATTATTTTTAAAATAAACTTCCTCTATTGCTTATTTCCATTTTCTAAAATACGAAACAGGGCGGTCTGTATTAAGTTACCCTCCAGTGGCATAACACTGCTAAATCAACTGTAGGGATTTTACATTGTTGCTACAATGTGGAAATCCAAGGTACTTTGCTACAATATGTTGAATGTGGAAACACAGTGAGTAATCCGTTTGCTTGCCAACAATAGATGAAATGACAAAATCACAGACACACAGGATGTGCTTTACTACTGACCCCTGGGAAATGTTGTTGTTCCCTAGCAACAGGCAGACTATCCAAATGACCCATAAAAGGAAAACTTTCCTCCTGATCTGAAATCAGGTCAACTCAAACCACAATTGCAGGCTAGCTATTGCACATGTATTAGGCTACTTTTTGAACTTTCAGTTTGAAAGTGTAAGGGCTCTATTTAAATCTGTATCGCTGAAGTGTTACAGATTGTGCAATAGAAATGTAAAGGAGATTTCTAATTGATGCAGCGTTTACCATGAATACAGTCTCCACGAATGCAGCAACATTGCCTCTAAATTTCAATCATGCTGTAAAGCTGAACTTTCACAATACAGATTGAATAGAGCCCTAGGTTGGGAAGTCAAGTCACAGAAATGATTAACAAATGGTTTAAAAATATCCTATTACACACACTCTACGTCAGGGATTATCAACTAGACTCAGCCTCGGGCAGATGTTGTGAGTGGATGGTCGGGGGGCCAGAACATAATTACAAATAATTTGTAGAATGCAATTTGACTGCAAGAATCCCAAACAGATATAATACTTGACAAGAACATTTCAAACCTTGCTTCAATTTGTATACGATCACATCTCTCTCATGTGTGGGAATACTTGGGAACAGATTTCCAAAATTAAAATAACTGGCGTTTCCTGCAAAATGATTTTTGCTCAGAAAATGTGGGGGGCCAAATAAAACCATCAGCTCTACATAGAGGGATAAGGTGAAAGTAACCTCTTTCAACTCATCAGCTCTACATAGAGGGATAAGGTGAAAGTAACCTCTTTCAACTCAAGTGCTATTAATGGATAATAAGCATAATGATAAGAATAAAAACACAATACAATGTGATTTGAATGTCTTTATATCATGCTAAATATTTAGGGAGCATAGAGCACAGCATCACATTACCAATTCTATGATGTCAACCAACCCTTACATGATTCAAAGTATATCTGAGGGGAATTCAACAGTAATTTCCACTGAAAGGTGATAAAATCAGAGGCTTTTCTCCATGGCCAGGCATCCCGCTCTGCACCTATTCCCCGAACAGTTACAGTATTCACTAGTCTTGCCATCCAGGAAGTATGCCCAGAACTGCACATGAAATAAAACTCAGGAGGAGAACACAGTAACACCAGTGCACAGCCCAATAACCATTGTACAATAACAATATATAATAATAATAAAATAATTGGGTTTGCTAAATTTATTTCAAACAATTAACAGAAAAATAAATTCCTTTGGTCAAGTATTTTATTTTAAGAAATAAGAGAAATATGCCCTTTTGCCAGTCTAGTCCCTTATAGGGTTTTTACAGTCGACCAGATCCTTGAGGCTCTAAGGCTGCGGAGGAGGTGCCAAGGCAATATGGTTATGATGCCCCTCTAGCTCCATGCTGCGGTACGCTGGGGAGGGAGTGTCAGGGAGGGGGCAGTCCTCAGACTGCAGGCGAGGGGGCATCTGGGTCACCGGGGTCGTTGTTGTAGTTGTTGCTGTACTGGGGTCCGCTAGGGGGCTGGTTGGGGAGGTTGTCCAGCTCATCCACCTGAGGGCCAGGGTGCATGTTGACCAGCTGGTCCTGGGGGATATCTGCAGCAGCTGCAGCCAGGTTAGTGATGGACTTGCTTTTGACACACTGGAAGTCAACATGGCGGCTCTTGCCCTCCTCCTTCTCCCAGGACATGCGGATGAAGGGCCTCTGGACGTAGTTGTAGATGACCTCAGGACGGCCACCAGGACGCTTCTTCACCTTCTCTTTATACGTGGGGTAACCTACCCATACATGGTGCAGACAACAGAGCCAGCGAGTTCACAATGCTGAAGCGAAATCTTACATTTTTGCTCTGAACCCCAGCAAATACATGATAAAAATCAGCATCTTACCTTCAATGCCTAATCTTATTTTCTTCAGTCCTCTCTCCTTTAAAACTGATTTGGCAACATCTCGATTTTCTATATACTTGAAGAACCGGTATAGTTTTGTACTGTATATTACTGCAGAGAGAAAATAAAATGTGAAACACACAGCAACTCATTATCAACAACTTTTTTAAGCAGTGTCAATTAAGTTGGTCCCTTTAGGTAAGTGAACAGTTTAATCCACGGCAGGGATTACTAATTAGGAATAACACATTTTTGGTATTTAGTATCTTATAAGGATCCCTATTAGCTGTTGCGAAAGCCGAAACTACTCTACCTGGGGTCTACACAGAACATGAAACATGAAATAATACAGAACATAAATAGACCAGAACAGCTCAAGGACAGAACTACTTACATTTAAAAATGACACAGTCTACATATCAATATGCACACAAAATATCTAGGTCAAATAGGGGTGGGTGGAGAGTGTGTGTGTATTAACTCACTCTGTGAGTACTCTTCTCCCATCTGTGGTGGGTACTCTTCGTCCCAGTCCACTACGTCGTCATCAGTGAGCACCACGATGTGGCATTCTCTCTCTCCGCTCTGGGCGCTGGCCACCATCAGAGACACAACCATTTCCTCCAGGTAGAACTCAAACTGACGCCGGGCACCGTCGTTAGACAGCTCATGCATGAGGGCACCTAGGGACAGTGGGACATGGTCAGTCAGGAGACAGCAGTTCAGAGACGCAAACCAACACACTAACTTACCATAACATCTTCAGTTTAATGGAAACCTAATTAAATCACTAATAAGGGATATTAAAACCAAGGGCTCATTATTTATGTTCACTGAGCCAACCAGGTCAAGAAGGGTAAAAAGGGGGTGTACTCACTGAGGTCTCTGCACTTGATGGTGCTGTAGTCAAAGGTGATGCACAGATAGTCACATGCCTCTCTCAGCTCAGGGATGGAGATTCCATCAGGGCAACGGATTATCCCAGATTTGTAGTAATCCTGCCAGTTAGAGAGTGAACAGAGAAAACACAAAAGACAGGCATTACAGAGACTGCCTCCTATCAGCTCCCCCTTCCTAAAATGTTCAAAATGGCCAATGCCCTTCCCCCTACGTACAGATATCAGTTTATTGCCAGTTGAGCTGGGCATGGATATAGATTTGCAAATGCAAAAATAAAATGGTGCATCTTTCTAAACAAGTGCGGTGCCTCTGAGGCCAGATTGATCCATGTTTGTCAACAACAGCCCACATGTATCAATCCCATCCTCCATTTTCACATCAGCAGCCTACAGCCAGTGGTATTGATTGTTGTACTTGTTCTCAGGACATTCATAGCCTCAGTGGACAACTCATGGCATCTACTCTATAATAACAGTCTAAGGTTGATCCTATAGCCTTAAGTAAATGTTTCTGTTGTCTATATAATTAAGCTACAAAGTTTCAGACAATCAACAAGTAAGTTAATCAATTCAGGATTACTATGAGTAGCAGGCTGCCCCTCCCATTGTGGCTCAGAAGAGCAAAGGTTAGCAATGGCTACGCTAGATCAAGGAATTGTTTTCAAGTAAAAACAGTCAATAATTGACCAAGTTAGTAAAAGGGAGTGTTGTACTTGGTAATAAAGTGCTATTGACTGACCAGGATGGCTCGGAACACCGTAGAGCTGATGCCCTCGGCAACTTCATACTCTCCTTTTTCATTGGGCCGTGTGAAATTGTGTTCCCTTCCAGATCCAAACATTCTGCAAGAAACCACAAAACAGGTCACATTTCACAGGGGTCACACTTCAGCATTGTTCAGCTTTCATACAATAAAAAAGCTAAAGGAAAAAACCCATGTAGGTGACTTCCTCCTCATAACCACACTGGTAAAACAAAACTTGATACGGATTGATGATTTCACCATAACAAAGTACAACAATGAGGTCAGCCCTACCTGCCCAGCATGGTATTGGGCTGTGCTGTGAAGATTGAAGGGTCCACCACGAACCGTGTGTTATCTACTATAAGAGTGACCCTCTCGGAGCCTGAGGTCCGGATGCTGCGGGTACCCAGGCCCGTGCCCAGTCCCTCCTTGCTATTCTCATAGACAAACACCATATCTCCCACTCCCAGGCTCTTAAAGCAGCCCTCAGTGCTGGACAGGCTGCTATTACGGCTGCTGACCACCCCGCTACTACTGGAGCTGCTGGGGGAAATCCTCTGAGGACGGGGGCTGCTGGGCCTGGAGCCACCGTCCCTCTCACGGTCTGGAGGTGGAGGGAGAGAGGCACTAACTCACTGGCATGACGACTGACCTTTCTCACAGACTACTCCTATTACATGCCAACATTAGAATCCATCCATGTTCTCTTAGAAATATTATTTTAGGAGACTGTGTGAAAGTGTTCGCACTACGTTCTACTCACCGCTGTTGTGCTGGCGGGTGGGCGAGGTGACATTTCTGATGCAGGGTGTGAGCTGGCCCTCTCCCCTCTCGTGCGACGAGTCCCGGGAGCGGTCGCTGGAGCGGCGGCGGTCGCGTGAGCGGTCATTGCCCCCACTAGCACCATGCAGGCTCATCTTCACCAGGCCTGCCTCTAGTCGAGATGCACACGACTGAGCGCTGGCCAGAGCAGAAAGCACAATAAATACTAATAGCAGTTAAACTTCTCACACACTTCTTCCCCTAATGTATTATTACAGATTGAAGGTCACAAATCATGTGTCTGCTGTAACCGTAAAGACACTCAGGACAACTGTCAGCGGTGACCGTATGGTCCAGGGCTTTACTAGAACCAGTATTTACCTCTAGAGGTAATTATAACACCACCCTGGGCCATACTGTCACAGTCACGATTTTGTGACCTTGTGGGAGATCTGTCGACGTGCCCTTGAGCAGGGCGTTGACCCTGGTTGCTTCTGTATGTCGCTCTGGATGGGGGTCTGTAAGATGACTACTAATGTGATGTAGTTGTTGAGCGGCTTCACTGCAAGTATATTGTATGTTTTAAATATACAATAATAATGAAACCATTTTTTAAAAAGACAGCATAGAAGCAGCCCATCTAACCCAAGAAGACTAACTGGAGAGAATGGAAGGACACAAATGTACACGCACAAAAGCAGAATCCCTTTTAGTGTAGGTAGACCACTTGTCTATTGGTACATCGTATAAAGGGAAAAGACATTAAAAGCAGTAACAAAATGATTGCGTCCCTATATAGGCCTACAATCATGAATAATAGCTTCCCATTTAGTATTGAAATATTGAACATATTGTCCCAGAGATTCAGTAAGAGCACAGTGTTGTATAGGATAATGTCTGTTCCCTTAATATGAGGGCACATCACATCAGTGAGCCATGGAAGTATAAAAAGCAGGCCAACGTTCCTGTTTGGAGAAAAGCCAAAAAATACACTTGCATGGTCATGTTCTGCACCAGTTCTTAGAAGTTATGAAAAATAAGGACTGTTTTTTTAAAAAGAGTTTGCTTTGGAAGTTAGGTAGCTAGTCTCTTGGGACTCTTAAATAACTGAACTACAATGACCCAAGAAATGCCAAAGACTTCCTTTCTGCCAAAACAGCCAGTAAAGGGCATAGACCATTAGCAAACACTTTAAACTTGTAGTTATAAAGTGTACATAGCGCTGTCATGACAGTGGACTTTTAAAATAATGACTACTGGGAGAGTTATGACAGCCCATCTGACTTTACAGCCATGATAAAAACAGTAGCCTTGTATGATGTTGGCCTCAAGAGTAACCAGGCCTTCATTGAAAATCACAATGGTCAATGTCAACATTATGAAATCAAAATGTATTTGTTACATGTGCCGAATACAATAGGTGTAGACTTTACCAACAAGACAAGTCCTTATTAACCAACAACGCAGAGCTTTTTTTTTTATAAGAAAATACTTGCAAAACAATAAATAGAAAAGTAAAGAAGTGCACAATGAGTGTGTGACTATGCTGAAAAACATCTGTCTAGCCTATAATAGGATGGACTACACCTATAGCACAATACACATGATCATGGATGTGAAATGCCTCCACAGAAATGACAACCATCTTGGTTAGTGTCAGTTTTATCTGACCGTACACACTATCAAATACAAAGTAATTGCCTCACCTCGAGTGCTTGCAGAGTTTGCGAGGTCGGTTGTTTTTCGTTCCCAATTCTCAGTGTCACTTGAGTTGCTATCATATGACTGGACGTGCTGCCATCACCAATGCAGAGACATCCACCCCAGATTACTCACCATTCATAATCTGACATGACGGAGGGAGTCGAGTTAGATATTCATTCACTGGGTTAATTCAGGAGAGCCAAACACGCTGTAAATATTCACATAAATGCTAGTTATACATTCAGTGAATACGAAACTAAAAAGCAGTTCCCCTTCGCATTCTAACTCTTCACAGCTGCTCGCCAGCTAATGTCACGATGATCCCGAATAATACGAGCTAAACTAATTGTGGCTAACTAGCTAGCTAATTGTGGCTAACTAGCTAGCTAACTAACAATGATGACAGTAGCACCTCAGCTAACTAATGTGATCACAACATAGCCAGCACTAAGTTAGTTACCAGTCCCAGCTAGTAAATAGCAGAGATGATTTAGAATGTTTGTAAAAATATAAATATATTTGTATACCTAGCCAGGCAGTGGCTACCTATGTGAAGCTGGCCACAATAAGGATTAGCCACAATAGTGGAATTTGCGGGCAGCCTTCAAAATAAAAGTCCCCCATTGAAAGCGATGCAAACGGATACAAATTGCGGACTCAGGCCATATTTGGACTAGATCATGTTAAACAAGTTCTAAATGTTGTTATATAATCTTAAAAGACAATTTGTTAATTTGACAAAATAAAGCAAAAATCTGTTGAAATCGTATTGTGGCTGTAATAGACTTCAGTTGTAATTGGGGCATACTTATAAAGTCTACACCCCCCTTGGATTTCTTCACATGTTGTGTGACAAAGTGGGATTGAAATGGATTCGTCCTTTTATGGTCAACGATCTACACAAAATACTCCAATGTCAAAGTGGAAGAAGAATCTTTAAAAAAAAAAGTGAATTTATGAAAATGTTAACACTAATATACCTTCATTGGATAGGTATTCATCCCCTTGAGTCAATATACATTAGATACTCCTTTGGCACAGATTACAGCTATGAGTCTTCTTCGGGTAAGTCTCATAAGAGCTTTGCACACCTGTATTGGACAATATTTGCCCATTATTTTTTTTCAAAATTCTTCAAGCTCTGTCAAGGTGCTGGGGATCATAGCTAGACAGCCATTTTCAAGCCTTGCCATAGATTTAAGCAGATTTAGGTCAAAACTAACTTGACCACTCAGGAACATACAGTTCTTCTTGGCAAGCAACTCCAGTGCAGATTTGGCTTATTGTCCTGCTGAAAGGTGAATTCCCCTCCCAGTGTATGGTGTAAAGCAGACAAACAGGTTTTCCTGTAGGATTTCATCCTAGATTTTCATCCTGAAAAACTCATACCATGCCGGAGCCAGCACCATGCTTGAAAATCAGGAGGCAGTTAACGCAGTGATCTATTCCTTTGCTGTGTTTTTTTTGGGTAGTATTACTTTAGTGCCTTAATGCATATACATGTTTAGGAATATTTTTTGGATTCTGTATATTTAAATTGTTATTTTCACTTGGTCATTTAAGTCATTATTGTAGAGTCATTCCATGTTGTTGATCCATCCTCAGATCACAGCCATTGAACTCTAGCTGTTTTAAAATCACCACAGTTTCCTTCCTGTCATGCAGCTCAGTTCAGAATGACGATTTAGTCTGGTTTAATATATCATCCACAGCATAATTATTAACTTAACCATGCTTAAAGATATATTCAATATCTGATATGTTATTATTATTACCCATCTACCAATCACTGCCCTTCCTTATGAGGCTTTTAAAAAGCTCCCTGGTCTTTAAATGCAATATTTGACTGAGGGACCTTACAGATACACAGTACCAGTCAAAAGTTTGCCAAGAGTGTACAAAGCTGTCATCAAGACAAAGGGTGGCTATTTGAAGAATCTCAAATATATTTTGATTTGTTAAACACTTTTTTTGTTACTACATGATTCCATATGTGTTATTTCATAGTTTGTGTCTTCACTATTATTCTACAATGTAGAAAATAGTACAAAAAAAGAAAAACCCTGGAATGAGTAGGTGTGTCCAAACTTTTGACTTGTACTGTTTGTATGTGGGACAGAGGAAGGGGGTAGTCATAAAAAATAATGTCAACCTCTATTATTTCACATATAAAACTTAGTGTGATTTGATAAGCCACATTTTTACTTCTGAACTCATTTAGGCTTTCCTAAACAAAGCGGGTGAATACTTATCCAATGACTTCACAAAGATATAACTAAAATCATTGTCGAGATGGGAGAATCTTCTGCCTTTTCTGCCGCTTCCCTCACTCGGATCGGGTCTAGATCCAACCATGTCTATACATTACTGGTCTAGTTGTCTTCGGGTTCGTTCAGTCTTTATATTGAAAATGGTATTTATGCATAGAGTGGGAATGCCCCAGGTCCATTTTGGAACAGGTCCAAAGTGTAGACTACTTGAGAGGCCCAAAATAAATCTCTGTCACAACAGACAATGCAGGAACATTGTGAATGCTGTCACAGAACCTGGACTTTTGTTTTGAGTCTTTTGCCAAATAAACAAAAAAATAACTACAGCAACTGTTAGCATTTCAATTTCCTGCTGTATCAATAAGTACTGGACATCCATAGGGGCGGCAGGTAGCCTCGTGGTTCGAGCGTTGGGCAAGTAACCGAAAGGTTGCTAGATGGAATTCCCAAGCTGACAAGGTACAAATCTGTCGTTCTGGCCCTCCTAGGCCGTCATTGTAAATAAGAATTTGTTCTTAACTGACTTGCCTAATTAAATTAAATACATTGCATTATTGAGCATTCATATTGCAAGTAAGGCTGTAAAGATTCAGCAACAGGCTGAATAGTGAGGTGATTTCCCACAGTTAAAGTTCCCTAATATGAGCTACAACGCTAATACTGGTGTAAACTTCAGAATTGTGAGGCCCGACAGATTACCAGGGCACACGCTGGTACTCAGAGTACTCAGAGCACACGCTGACCAGCTGGCAAGTGTCTTCACTGACATCTTCAACCTCTCCCTGACACAGTCTGTAGTCTGTAATATGTAATGTTTCAACACACCACCGTAATCCCTGTACCCAAGAATGCCAAGGTAACCTGTCTAAATGTCTATGGCCGTGAAATGCTTTGAAAGGCAGGTGATGGTTCACGTCAACATCATCCCAGACATCCTGGTCTCACTCCAATTCGCATACCGCCCCAACAGATCCACTGATGACGCAACCTCTATTGCATTCCACACACCCTCTCCAATCTGGACAAGAGGAACACCCGTGTAAGAAAGATGTTTATTGACTACAGCTCAGCTCACTAAGGAATTATCATGGTCCACACACACCAAAAGTCAGAAAAGGCACAACAACGACTCTTCCCCCTCTGGAGGCTGCAAAGATTCGGCATGGGCCTTCAGATACTACAAAACGTATATAGCTGCATCATTAAGAGCATCTTGACCGGCTACATTACCGCTACACAGTGTAGTACGTACTACCCAGTACATCACTGGGGCCAAGCTCCCTGCCATCCAGGACCTCTATACCAGGCAGTGTCAGAGGAAGGCCCTAGTTAGACTATTCTAGCTGTTACCACACAGCAAACTGTATCGATGCATCAAGTCTGGAACCAACAGGACCCTGAACGGCTTCTACCCCCAAAGCCATAAGACTGCTAAATAGTTAACCACATAGCTACCCAGATTAGCTATCTGCATTGACCCTTTTATCCCTACCTATATGTACATATCTACTTCAATTACCTCGTACACCTAAACAACGACTCTGTACTAGTACCCTGTGTATATAGCCAAGTTATCGTTACTCATGTTACAATGTTTCTATAATTGTTCTATGCCATAAGTAAGCATTTCACTGTTAGTCTACACCCGTTTAAGAAGCATGTGACAAATAAACATTTGAGTTGATTAGGCTGATACATTGCAATATGAATGTCAATACGCACAATAGGCTAGTGAGGTGATTTCCCACAGTTAAAGTTCTCTAATATGAGCTACTACACTAATATTTGTATAAACTCTTCAGAATTGTAATATGTGGGTGTCTCAGTGACATCCACAGATTACAATTCTGAAGAGTTTACACAGAAATGTGCATCGTAGCTCTTATTGCAGGACTCTGAAATCACTGTGAAATGAGCCACATTAAGCTCACCAGTCAATCTACTATGTATTGAACATTCATATTACAATGTACATCCTTACCTATGGATCTTGGTTCCATGAAATGGGGTAAGGCTGTACCGTGCATGTTAGTATGCCCCCAATGCAATTCTGAACTGTAACATCCAGTGCTATTTCAACTTTTTTTTGTTTTGTTATCAAATGAACAAATAATTGTATTACCACTATTTGTTTCCGTTTGCATCACTTTCAATTGAGGACTTTTATTTTGTTGGCATACAGCAAATTCCACTATTGTAGCTGAGCTTCACATAGGTTAAGTGGCTAATATGAGCAAACATGATGTGTAAAACAGTTGGCTATTGACTCGTCAGCTAACTAACTGGACAAAACGAAACCTAGGTAGTTTCATGTCAAGTTAGCTAGCTAGCTGCATTAGTTCAGGGTATTGATCAATAACCAATCAATAGTTACGTTAGCTACAACAAGCTATATGTGCAGAGGAACTACCAGTAAACTAGCTAGCTCAAACATGTGAACACTTACATTCACCAAAACAAGTCTTACCTTTTAAATGACAAATATTCTCGCATTAATATCATATACCCTGTACAAATCATATACATGGAATTCAAAGGATCAATCCAATCCGCTAAAAGGCAAAATAGATGTTGTCCCTTTATTTGCAAACAAACTCATGCTCAGAAGCTCTCGCGAGATTTGGCTGTAATTTTTTAAAAATAAATATATAGCCCAGTTTCTTCTTCTTCTTCTTCTTGGCAGTCCGCAAACAAATATCATAGGTGCATGCCGCCACCTACTGTATTTGGTGTGCATCAATCTACTATTCTAGAGCATGAATTCATTACACTTTGTGAGAAATTTTATTTGCCCTTCCAACTAACCCTACACCCATTAAAACCTCACCACTATTCCACTACTTTGGCCCCATCTGATCCTACTCCAGGCCAGCAGTCTGTGAGGATGGGACACTATAATTCAAAAACATCTAACGCTTCGGCAGTAAAATCTTGTACACTCAAGTACTTCTCTGCAGCTGCCACCTATCTATCCTCTGTGATTTACGTTTCATCCCTGCAGTACAATTGACAACCATGGCCTTGAACGCCAAAAAAAAAAAACCTTACTGAAGTACGTTATTCCTATCACTCCATTGGCCTCGGCCTACTCACAGGGATTCTCTTAGGATCCCTCACCCTGGACACATCTTCCTCTCCTACTCTCTTCACTGCCTTATCATAAAGACACCTTCTGCACAACTCTGATCATGGCAACCTCAACCTGCCCTTCTCTCACCAGACACAGTTCTGATCTCCAGTACCACGGGTACCCCTACAGTTTACACACCCAACTTTTTCCACTGATACAACACATTCCTTTGTCTCATGTCCTCCTGCACACTTCTCAAATCTAGGAATCTCCCTCCAACACACTGCTTATCTGAGGTTTGAGATGGACCACATCCTATAAAGTGTATTGCCGCCCCCTACTGTACAGGGTAGTGAACAATAGAATGAAAAAACATTGAAGAATAAACCCCGGACATAATACAACAAATAGACACATTAAAACCCTGTCCCACTTCTCCAGTCACAATCTAATTCAAGTCACATCCCTACAGGCTCGGGGCCTGTGATGTGTGAACATTCTTCGACAGGATTCCCTGCAGGCCTCTGCTGTAAAATCACTGAGTCCCAAAAAGTGTTCAGCTGCACTCACAATGATGACATTTTTCTCAGATTCCTTCCATTTGTGGTGTGGAGTTTTGAACATTTCAATAAATTATACAAAGTCCACCTTTTTCATATTCAATTTATTATGATCCTTCAGTTGCCGAGAAACATTGGCCGTGTTTGAGAGAAAGAAAAAGGTAATGTGTCATGGTTAAATTGTGACCGACTGATCAACAAATAATAATGAGTAGTTATTTATGATCCAAGGTTGCACTGTCGGATGGAATGCCAAACAAACTCATTCACTGGTGCAGGCTCTACTAAAGCGTACCATGCGGTAGGATTTTAACACTGAGGAGGCATACGAGGAACATGTGCTTTTTCTTGGCTATGTGAGGATTTTTATTTGCAAGTGGATATAGCCAGTAGACTTAAGAAACTTATCGGAATCAAGGAGAGCCCTAACAAATGAAAACCCAGGCTTCAATCCATGCCGACCTGTTACCTGTCTGTCTCCCAAACAAAGCGAAGACATGTTTCTTGTAGCAACACCCATGACCCAGAACGCATCACAAATCCTACCAATTACATAATTGATTATCAACTTCAATAAAAGGTATGCCAATGATATACAAACACATTCAGGTAATATATTCACATGATACATATCCCCACATCACTAACAGTCAATAAATGTGATTCTCCTAATAAACAGGGATTAATCCATGTCTGGACATACATAATCAGGCAAGACTTTAGATTATGTGACGTATAACATAATGACAATCGTCACGTTTACTCCCTATTCTCCTTGACGCACGAAGTGGGGAGAAAAAGCATTAAACAGTTATAGGTTTACCACTTCCCTTGAAATGAAGGCTGTCAAAAGCATTTAAACACAAAAACAAGGGGTTTACATAACCAAGCTGAATGTACAGGAACAGGAACCATAATAGGAGCTGGCTGGCATTTCACCAGGGTCCTGACATTGCATTGCAGGAGGCCTACACAGGTAAACATGAATGAGCAACATCACCTGAAACAATGAGAACATACACTCTGTATGATTGTTCATCTTGAACAACAGCTTCACTCCCAGGTCTTCACTGACCTGCTTGGTTGTTGAGGGCGTGTCCACAATTCTTGGCACAGTCACCTTTTGTAGAGAAGGGGAGTCAGGTGAATCAGGAAAGCAACGTTCAGTTTTGACTGCCACTAACCCAGCAGAACCAAGAGCAGGGTCAGACCCCTCCCCAGCTTCAGGCCTAGGGTACAACCCAGTATTATCAGTCTCAGGAGATAGTGTGTGAGGGGCTCTTCACTCTTACCAGCAACCGGCAGAGACTCCGCCCCACCGCCATCCATCAGCTCAGCAGTATTGGCCATGGGCAGCTGGCTAGCCACCAGCTCATCAACAGCATCAGAAACCGGCAGCTCCACTGGAGTCTCAGGCACCCCAGCCTGCAGCTTGGACTCACCTCCAGCAGGAAGCAGAAGATCAGGGACAGGTAGATCAGGGACCTCACCAGCAGACAGAGAAAGCTCATCCTCTCCTCCAAGAGCACACCGCAGAACAGAGTGGACAGTTCCTCGTCGGTAACAGTGCTTGACTGTGGGGCCTCTACAACAGGTGGCGAATCAGCCGACGCCTCGGACCTCCATGGCTGGTGGAACACGCAGGTTTCCAGTACGTGCCCGTGCATGTCGCAGTGATAACACCAGGCCTTGCCACCAAGGCAGACTTCCCAGTCATGGCCACAGTCACATGCACAGGTTCTCTTAGGGGTGCAGGTATTGCAGTCGCACAGCTCCTTCCCCAGAGACAGGCCTCGCCCCATCACCTCCAGTAGAACCCGTTGCACCTTGAAGAGCTGTATTTATTCCAGATGTTATTATCTTTCTATTATTTTTCTATTTTGCTTTATGCAATGTTGGGAAGGGTCCATAAGTAAGCATTTCACTGTTATTCTACACACATTTGATTGGATTTGAGCATATAACCTCAGCTGGCATACTATATTCTTCCCTTCGGCATACACTGGATACATGACCAAATCTTTTGCATTCATGACACTGAAGGGGTTTGTGCACATAGGTTCTTACAGGGTATCTCACAAAGCCTAATTTACATGAGAAGGGAGAGATTCTTCTTCTTCTTTCAGTGTCTCAACTCCTTGTCTTACTTCCACTCAGAGTGCGAATTATACCTTAACATTCGGTCGTCCTCCTTTGTGTACAGGCGCTTCATGTGCACGGGCTTAATAGTAAAGACACGTGTTTTTTATAACTTTTTAATTTGAAATGAACACATTCGGTGAATGCCATTGTAGCCGTAATTAATTGATGTGTCATTTTTTGTAGAAAGACAAGTTGGGATACCTGAAAAGGGTCTGAGACACGGGACTGTCCCAGGATGACAAGTAGATACATGGAAGAAATTTGTTTCAACCATGACACAGAGCTGGGGATGTACATTTCATTTGGAATAAGCTTTTATTTTAATAGTGATCACTATAGCAGTACAAATTGCATATAAAACTAGTAAAATTATTAAATTAGCATTATTTGGAGCCCCCCCAAAGTTTGACTTTGTTGCATTTAGGGGGACTCATGTCTCATTCAGGGGGTCACTGAGTCCCCCGTAACTCCACCCCACAAATGTAGACCTGCCGTTTTTTTTGCAAATATTCAATTTATTAATGCATATAAAAATAATCTCACATGATATTCACATTGAAATCAATCTTTTTTTACATTTTGTGCTTTTCATTAATTCTTATTTTGAAATTACAAAGCCTCTGTGAGAGTAGTAAACAGTGATGTCATTATGATTATAACGGTATAAACAGTAACCAAGTTGGTCCTCATTGTGAACATTATTTAAAGTAACACTGAAATAAAGCAATGTCAAGGAGATGGACATATCAAAGACAATAACAAACCTTTTTTGATACTGCTAATGGTAATTTGACACATACAAATCAAATCAAACTTTGTCACGTGCGCCGAACACAACAAGTATAGACTTTACCGTGAAATGCTTACTTACAAGCCCTTAACCAAGAGTGCAAGAAGAGTGAAGAAAATATGTACCAAATAAACTAAAGTAAAAAATAATAAAAAGTAACACAATAACATAACAATAACGAGGCTATATACAGGGGGTACCGGTACCGAGTCAGTGTGCGGGGGTACAAGTTAGAGGTCATTTGTACATGTAGGTAGGGGTGAAGTGACTATGCATAGATAATAAACAGCGAGTAGCAGCAGTGTACAAAACAAATGGGGGTCAATGTAATAGTCTGATGGCCATTTTATTAGATGTTCAGCAGTCTTTTGGCTTGGGGGTAGAAGCTGTTAAGGAGCCTTTTGGTCCTAGAATTGGTGCTGCGACACCGCTTGCCGTGCGGTAGCAGAGAAAATAGTCTATGAGTGGGTGAATGGAGTCTGTGACAATTTTATGGGCTTTCCTCTAACACCACCTAATATTTGGATGGCAGGAAGCTTGGCCCCAGTGATGCACTGGGCCGTATGCACTACCCTCCATAGCGCCTTACAGTCAGATGCCGAGCAGTTGCCATACCAGGTGGTGATGCAACCAGTCAGGATACTCTCGATGGTGCAGCTGTAGAACTTTTTGAGGATCTGGGGACCAATGCCAAATCTTTTCAGTCTCCTGAGGGGAAAAATATTTTGTTGTGCCCTCTTCACGACTGTCTTGGTGTGTTTGGACCATGAATGTTCGTTGGTGATGTGGACACCAAGAAACTTGAAACTTTCAACCTGCTCTACTACAGCCCCGTTGATGTTAATGGGGGCTTGTTCGGCCCGCCTTTTCCTGTAGTCCACAATCAGCTCCTTTGTCTTGCTCACATTGAGGAAGAGGTTGTTGTCCTAGCACCACACTGCCAGTTCTCTGACCTCCTCCCTGTAGGCTGTTTCATCGTTGTCGGTGATCAGGCCTACCACTGTTGTGTCATCAGCAAACTTAATGATGGTGTTGGAGTCGTGTTTGGCTACGCAGTCGTGTGTGAACAGGGAGTACAGGAGGGGACTAAGTACACACCCCTGAGAGGCCCCAGTGTTGAGGATCAGCATGGCAGACGTGTTGTTGCCTACCCTTACCACCTGGGGCAGCCCGTCAGGAAGTCCAGGATCCAATTGCAGAGGGAGGTGTTTAGTCCTAGGATCCTTAGCTTAGTGATGAGCTTTGTGGGCACTATGGGGTTGAACGCTGAGCTGTCTTCAATGAACAGCATTATCGCATAGATGTTCCTTTTGTCCAGGTGGGAAAGGGCAGTGTGGAGTGCGATTGAGATGACTTCATCTGTGGATCTGTTGGGGTGGTATGCGAATGGGAGTGGGTCTAGGGTATCCGGGAGGATGCTGTTGATGTGAGTCATGACCAGCCTTTCAAAGCACTTCATGGCTACCCACGTGAGCGCTACGGGGTGGTAATCATTTAGGCAGGTTATCTTCTCTTCCTTGGGCTCAGGGACTATGGTGCTCTGCTTGAAACATGTAGGTATTACAGACTCAGTTAGGGAGAGGTTGAAAATGTCAGGGAAGACACTTGCCAGTTGGTCCATGCATGCTTTGAGTTCATGTCCTGGTAATCCATCTGGCCCCGCGGCTTTGTGAATGTTGACCTGTTTAAAAGTCTTGCTCACATCGGCTACCGAGAACATTATCACACAGTCATCCAGAACAGCTGGTGCTCTCGTGCGTGCTTCAGTGTTGCTTGCCTCGAAGCAAGCATAATAGGCATTTAGCTCATCTGGTAGGCTTGCGTCACTGGGCAGCTGGAGTCTAGGTTTCCCTTTGTTGACCGTAATAGTTTTCAAGCCCTGCCACATCCAACGAGTGTCAGGGTCGGTGTAGTAGGAGGTGAAGGTGGTAAAGTGGTGTAAAAAAAAATATACTGTTCTGTGTGCTTTAGTCCAGGTAGTGGTCATTAACAAAATGTCTTGTTAATTCAAATGCAGAAAAAACAGAAAATAAATATAAAATATAAATAAATAAATAGTAAATACATTAATAAAAACATAATTAGAATAATAATTTAGAAAATATCTAAAACTAAAATGAGTTTCACAAGTTTCATTGTAAAATTTCAACAGTTTTTTTTAACGAGGTATTACTTGTGTAAGACTGAAAAGAAGACAAACCCTGAGTACTCAGGCTTAACTTGTATACAAGCTCAGTCCTGTGAGATCATCAGGAAGCAGACTCCGGATCTTCCCTGATTGTCCATGTTGTTGTGCTTTGGCGTGTGAGGCTGCAATTATATCCTTTAACTTCAGCTGAAGCCAGTCTTGTCTCTCCCCCACCTGCTTGTGTACTCCCACGTTGTGCATGAGCTGGACCTCACTGATGGACCTCTTTCTGTTGGTCAGAGAATAACCATTGCAACCCGTTTTAATTGAGGTGACTTAGAATACAGGATACAACAAAGAAATGAAATGCCATTGAGGAATAAACCATGGTATGAAATGCAACACACAAAATTGCCTTTCGACAGTTAAGTCGGTCAACTTACCTCATTGGTCTCGCCTCTGTGTGTAAACTGCAGAGGACAATTATCAAAACAATTTTGTCCAAAGATCTGATGGAAAGCATATTGATTGCCTGAAAAATTAAGAACACGTCTCAGCAATCTTCTATGAACTTATTTAACTCATTATTACAAGTAATCTGTTTTCAATAAAGGTCAGTAACATGTCTATCTCTTTAACTCTGTGGTAAGACAATGATTCACATTTAACATAACGCTAAGACAGTTATTAAATGTATCTTAGATTATCAATATCAGATTACAACATTTATTGCAAACTTTTACTTACCAGTTTCTGCCTGAGTTAATTCCACAAAGTTTAGATGTGTTTTTCTATAATGCTTTGGAGGGGCCAGTCTGGCTGGTTGATCAGTCTTTTATAAGTGCTTAGAGTAACTCTCCCTCCTTTTTATACAGTAGCCCTCCCCTGGTCATTGATGAGCCACTTTCATTATTGATGTTGATGTCACCCGTTCAGTGCAGGCATCTGCATGACGACATCTCCACCAACACTCACCACTAATTCAGCTTTCAGCACCTCTGCCAAGAGCCCTACTGGTCACACTGCTTTTGAACCTATTCCATGGTTGTCCATGACACTGAACAAGAGGGACTACTTCAATTAAATCTCTATCTATTCATCTACCAAACTGCAGAAACTTGAGATGTGATGAAAGTTTTTGATATTGATGTCTTTATTTTTTTTGCTGTACGTAACAGAGCTTTGCTATCCTCAGATTACCCAGAGTTACTGTCTCTGGCTGTCATCTAAATATAGAAACAAGGTTTATTTACTGCAAGCATGTAAAGGGTATATGAGGCCTTGAAGTGAAAAAGTGCTGTTGGACCACCACAAAAGCAAATGCTCAATGGAACCCATCCACAGACCGTTTATTGGTAACTTTGGCGAGGAGAACATTTCTTTGGAGACAGTCGTTGGTATTTCAACACATTAGAAAGCTAAATGTGCTTAGAGAGATGTGCCCAGGCTGTGACGTCTAAATTGTACTCTGACTTCAGACTTAGACTTTGGACCAGTGAAGAGAGTTCCGTTACTCTCTACACACTTCCTGTAAAGGTAGCAATGTGAGGGTGAAAGAGCATAGCATCCACTTGTGTTTACTCTTGGTATTCACAGCATCAGGTGAATTTATCTTGCAGCAAGCTATTATACAGTGTGTTCAGAATGTATTCACACACCTTGACTTTTTATGCATTTTGTTGTGTTACAGCATATATTTAAAATATATACAATTTAGTTTTTATTTTGTCACTGGCCTACACACAACACCCCATAATGTCAAAGTGGAATTATGTTAAAAAATGTGAAAAACATCTGAAATCTGAAATGTCTTGACTCAATAAGTATTCAACCACTTTGTTATGGCAAGCCTATATATGTTCAGGAGTAAACATTTGCTTAACAAGTCACATAATAAGTTGCCTGGACTAATGTCATCTGTGTGCAATAATATTGTTTAACATGATTTTTGAATGACTACCTCATCTCTGTACCCCACACATACAATTATCTGCAAATGTCCGTCAGTCGAGTCGTGAATTTCAAACACAGATTCAACCCCAAAGACCAGGGAGGTTTTCCAATGCCTCACAAAGGGCACCTATTGGTAGAAGGGTATAAATAAATAAAAGCAGTCATTGAATATCCTTTTGAGTATGGTGAAGTTAAAAATTACACTTTGGATGATGTATCAATACACCCAGTCACTACAAAGATGCAGGTGTCCTTCCTAACTCAGTCGCCAGTGAGGGAGTAAACCGCTCAGGGATTTCATCATGAGGCCAATGGTGACCTTAAAACAGTTAATGGCTGTGATAGGTGAAAACTGAGGATGGATCAACAACTTTGTAGTTAGTGCACAATTGGACTAATTGAAAAGAAGGAAGCTTGTACAGAATAAAAATATCCCAAAACATGCATCCTGTTCGCAATAAGGCACTAAAGTAATACTGCAAAAAATGCGGCAAAGCAATTCACTTTTTGTCCTGAATACAAAGTGTTATGTCTGGGGCAAATCCAATACAACACATTACTGAGTACCACTCTCCATATTCTCAAGCATAGTGGTGGCTGCATCATGTTATGGGTATGCTTGTAATTGTAAGGAATGGATCGTTTTTCAGGATAAAAAAGAAGCGGAATGGAGCTAAGCACAGGCGAAATCCTAGAGGAAAACTTGTTTCAGTCTGCTTTCCACCAGAAGCTGCACACATTTTGAAAAACATGTTTTCACTTTGTCATTAAGGGTTTATCGTGTGCAGATGGGTGAGAACAAAAAATCTCTTTAATCCATTTTGAATTCAGGCTGTAACACAACAAAATCTGTTAGAAATAATTTCTATATACATTTGAAATATATTATAAGCACAAGATATTTAGCTACATAGAACACCACTGTTATATTGAGGTCTTTAGTTTGGCCTACCTGTGCCTTACATGATCTATGGGTGGTGGATAACCTTGTCATACTTTCACAGGACACATTAGGTAACCATGAGATAGGTTTTCTAAATGTGGAAGAGGAATGGCTATGCCATGACAGAAGGACCAGAAGGAGTAGGTCCCACAAAAGGAACAATATCTAGCTGTCACAAGATGACCTCTTTACAGTAGCCTTGGGTGGATCTCTTACAATGTCTTGTTACATATTCTCATAACATATTATGTTTAATAGGAATACTGATTTTAATAGGACACCCCTCCACCCCTCGTGAATCCAGTCACTGTTTGGTATTGTTGTACAGATAAAAGTTCAGAATCCTGCTCAAAGGTCAAAGGTTGATTTATGTGATGGCTGTCATTTAAGTGGGCGGTACCTTGCCGGCTTGGCCACCACTACGCATAAGCTACATAAGCGGGCCCCGCGGCCACTAGGGGGACCCCCCCCCCCAAAAAAAATCAGTCATTGACAGTCACTCAATTAGCCCATGTCAGCTAACATTTTTAGATTGGTAATTTAGTCTAGCCATCAATCTAAAGGTGGATGGGTACAACAAAACTTCACTTAGGGCCCCCAAAAGGCAAGGACTATGGGTCAGTGTGGTGTGATGTGAGAGGTAGAGGAGTTGGAGGAGGAGAAGGAAGAAGAGGAGGAGGTGGGGAACAATGCTGTTAACTAAGGCTGAGTCGTTTGTCCATAAATCCTATACATCTTGCACGTAAACAGCTTAAATTGCTCTACCTGTGTGCTCTGCTGGAAAGGATAGGCTTGGACACGTGTGCTATACCCGACCAACTTGCTCTCATTACCTCATGTGGGGACAATGTGAACCATCCTACTAATGGTATGCTCCTGCAGTGGTGTGCAGGGGGACTCGACAGGGATTAAGGTGAAGAATTGCTTACAAACCATTAACTTTGGTCACCCCATGTCACAATGACAGCAACACAAATCACGCAGGGTTCCTTTCTATATTTGTATATTTTAACCAGATAAGTAGAACAAAAGGAATCTATATTTAAATGTTTGTGTACATTGTTTTCACTAAGGATGGATACATTATCATTCCTTTACATGGTATGAAAAAAAATGTGGAGGAAAAGTCTGTATAAGTCAAATGTACTATAATATGGTAGTTTTTAGCTTATGTCAATGTTCCTTTTATCATATATTGTTTTGTATAATTGATGTTCTGTTCATACTGCATGTCCCCAGCAGGGGACTGAAACAGGTCTCTCACCTCTGCATTGTTTCTCCAAGGCTATGCGAAGCCATACCAGCTATCCTTGCTTTCCCTGAAATCTATAAATGGACCTCTATTTTTCAAGAAATGAGGTCACTAAACTTGTATTTATAATTTGACAAAATAGGATATATTTAGATGGTCTACATCATCTTTAATCATTATATGTGCTACCAAGACAAACACATAGGACATTTACAGAAACTCCAGTGTTAATTAAGATACGACGACTTAGGGATAAAACGATGTATCACTTTTGAACATGTTAGAATGCTGTGATCAGCCACGAGCTATACATGTTTCAAAGGCGTGTATATCAAAGCTCTCTGGGGCCAGCCAACATCATGTCAAGCCTACCCTCCTTCCTTCAGTGTGTAACTGTTTTGCTCACTGAATTGTCTGATACACAATGTAGATATGTTCCTACATATCCATCCATCGCATAGTGTACATTTGACATGTTCTGTCTGACTGCTTTGCACAGGTGTTAAGAGAGTCACATTGGGCTCTCTGGGTTATTGTTCACAGAGTGCATGGTAGCCTACATATACTCCAAGAACTAGCAAATGAACTTAAATGCCAAATAGAGGAATGGCTCAAAGTTTGCATTATGTCCTCCCCTGTCTATACAAACGGTTTCTCTAAACATCACCAATGCCTTTTAAAACATAAATATAACAGTGCACTATCACCGTAAATGTCAAAAATGGAGAAGCATTAAGACTATGTTAATATTTGTGATTCATTATGCCTGTTGACATGATGATTTTCATGCAATTTCAATGAGAAAACAATATCTATTTTAGATTAGGAAAACACAATGAGAGGTGATATTACGGTGTGAGGGACAGTAAATATCCACCAGCAAAATGTGACCTTGCTTTTGAATTTATACTTTATCATCTGAAAGAAATGGAGGCTGCTGCTGTGTGCTCATGATGGACTAAGGCACTTTTTATAAGTGTGTGTGTGTGTAAACATCCCAAATGCCTCTGCAACATCTGAAAAAGGTTTCAATCTGTCCAGTATCCTCCACAATAGCCACCATTAGCCATGGACAGGATATCAAACAGATGCCTGGGGCGATGTCTCTCTGCCATGCCATCCTGTCTGTCTGCTGTTTCTTAGGCACAAAACTTGCTTCCCTCTCCATTTCCACAGACACCACAAGAAGAGTCTAGCATAATTCTCTGCTTTCTATTCTCGGCACATAGTTACTCCCTTCGTTGCTTCCTTGCATTTCAGAGACCATAATTAGATTATGTTAAATTCTGCTTCAGCGGCGGACATTTGAAGAGGCAACAACCAGAACAATGAAAAAGAAAACGTTCTAACATTCCAGCACAAATTTGAACGGAAGGGCTATGATCCCAGGGCAGCTTCTCAAAATGTAACACCTTCTGTGGACTTATACAGTTATACCAGCAGTACAGTGTGATACTACAGAGACTACTGTAAACTCTTGTCAGTGTATCCTGCTGTGAAGGAGAAGACAAGCTGTATTGCTAATTGAACTCTGATAACTTATGCAGTGTTAAGATTAGTCCACATCGGTCAAAGTCAGTTTCATAAACACGTTCTGCAGAAACGGAAGGTGCCTGCCAGCTCTGAGGAGGAGCTTTTACCTGGAACATGGAAAGTGAATACAAGTTTTCAGCTTCCTTCAGTAAATTGTCCAAAAATTGATGGAAAGATATTTAAAGAGGAATTACATTTTCAAAAACATTGATAAAAGTAACCATTTTAATGTGCAGTCAATATGGATGTACATTTGCATGGACAAAGGGGAATTCCCAAAGATCTCTGTTTGAGATCAGAACACAGTCTCTATTATGGAACTACGCATTACTGGAAATAAAACATGAGAAGTAGTAAGGGGAACGAAAAAGCATTACTCAAATGTTTTTGCACATTTTTTTGATAAAAATTTCATTTGATGGAACAATTAAAAAAACATGAACATTCGGATAACTAAAATAACTAATTAGTGGTGATAAAAAAAAATTAAAGAAGCATGTCTGTGTAAATGTGAGAGAAAGTCAGAGAAATAGAGATTTTCCCTTGATCCTGACTAAGTAATGAATCCAAAGTTAAGACACACTCAATCTTTCATTCAAAATGAACTGCTCCAAAAGGAGTCAAAGCAGGAACAAAGAAACCCAGAGATAAAAGAATGTCCTGTGAGCTGTAAGAGGTTAGCAGAGAGACTGTGGATTAAGAGCTTGAACAAAATGCTAGAAGCTTGACATCACAAGTATTTTTCCTGCATGCGAATCACTACCCAGGATGTGTGGAGGAAAAGTAGGGCAGGGAAAGAGACTAGAGATTTTAATTGCTGCGTTGTTCTGGTGCAACACAATAAAATACGTAACTCCATTCTTTAGCCACAAGAGGTCAGTATTAGTGGAATCAAATTCACTGGCAAGTTCCATTATTTGACAACTAACAGTATGTGTTCTGTAAGCGATAAAGACAGACCAGGATGAAGTGAGAGAGAGAGAGAGAGAGAGAGAGAGTGTGTGTGTGTGTGTGTGTGTGTGTGTGTGTGTGTGTGTGTGTGTGTGTGTGTGTGTGTGTGTGTGTGTGTGTGTGTGTGTGTGTGTGTGTGTGTGTGTGTGTGTGTAACAAGCCTGGCTACATCTGTAGGCCATGTGGACCCCAGAAAACACACAAACACATCAACGGGAGAAAACAGGGGTGCGGTTCTCGTGTGTGTGTTGGAAGTCAAGTGTCTTCTCTCCACACTGTAAAAAAAGCCTCTCTATTATTGGACCTGTAACATTGCACAGATTATTTTTATTTTCATCTTTACTTTCAACCAGCTAGGTCAGTTGAGAACAAGGTCTCATTTACAACTATGACCTGGCCAAGTTAAAGCAAAGCAGTGCAACACAAACAACAACACAGAGTTACACATGGAATAAACAAACGTACAGTCAATAACACAATAGGAAAAAATCTATATACAGTGTGTGCAAATGAGGTAAAATTAGGGAGGTAAGACAAGAAATAGGCCGTAGTGGCAAGGTAATTACAATTTAGCAATTAAACACTGGAGTGATAGATGTGCAGAAGATGAATGTGCAAGTAGAGATACTGGTGTGCAAAGGAGCAAAAATAAAATAAAAATAAAAATAAAAAATAACAATATGAGGATGAGGTAGTTGGGTGGGTTAATTACAGATGGGCTATGTACAGGTGCAATGATCTGTGAGCTGCTCTGACAGCTGATGCTTAAAGTTAGTGAGGGAGATATGAGTCTCCAGCCTCAGTGATTTTTGCAATTCGTTCCAGTCATTGGCAGCAGAGAACTGGAAGGGAAGGCGGCCAAAGGATGAATAGGCTTTGGACCAGTGAAATATACCTGCTGGAGCGTGTGCTACGGGTGGGTGCTGCTATGGTGACCTCGCTTCATACTCATCGCCAAACCCACTGGCTTCAGGTCATCTACAAGACCCTGCTAGGTAAAGTCCCCCCTTATCTCAGCTCGCTGGTCACCATAGCAGCACCCACCTGTAGCACGTGCTCCAGCAGGTATATCTCTCTGGTCACCTCCAAAACCAATTCTTCCTTTGGCTGCCTCTCCTTCCAGTTCTCTGCTGCCAATGAATGAACTACAAAAATCTCTGAAACTGGAAACACTTATCTCCCTCATTAGCTTAAAGCACCAGCTGTCAGAGCAGCTCACAGATTACTGCACCTGTACATAGCCCATCTATAATTTAGCCCAAACAACTACCTCTCCCCCTGATGTATTTATTTATTTATTTTGTTCCTTTGCACCCCATTATTTCAATCTCTACTTTTCACATTCATCCACTGCAAATCTACCATTCCAGTGTTTTACTTGCTATATTGTATTTACTTCGCCACCATGGCCTTTTTTTTTGCCTTTACCTCCCTTATCTCACCTCATTTGCTCACATTGTATATAGACGTATTTTTCTACTGTATTATTGACTGTATGCTTGTTTTTACTCCATGTGTAACTCTGTGTTGTTGTATGTGTTGAACTGCTTTGCTTTATCTTGGCCAGGTCGCAATTGTAAATGGGAACTTGTTCTCAACTTGCCTACCTGGTTAAATAAAGGTGAAATAAAAATAAATATTGTGCAAGAGTACTGTATACTATTTTATGCCTTTTTTTTCATACTTTGTCACAAGACTATCTCTAAACTGAGAGCCCCAAAAGGAGGGCAGGGAAAGAGACTATGCTGCCCTGTTGTTTTATACTGTCCACAACACTTTACATAAAATACGTAACTCCATTCTTTAGCCACAAGAGGTCAGTATGCTTTCACACAGTTTAGTGGAATCAAATTCACTGGCAAGTTCCATTATTTGACATTGATACATCTTATTTCAACAAGATTTTAAATCCTATCTTTTGCAATGCCTTTTTGTCAATATCTAGAATCCTGTCTTAACCCCATCCCACATGCTTACAGCATAACTTTGGAGCCCTCTGTCAATGTAATGGGGAGGTGCTGGTGATCAATCGGTGTCCAGGAATTGGATTTCTGCAGGCGAGGAAAGTGGCCCCGGCTGGTTTCGATTAGGAGTTCAGGCATTATGTTGCTTCAAGAATTATGATCTTATCTCCCCTCTAGAACTTTTCTCATCCCTCCAATGAATTAGCAGTCTTACTGTCTGGTCAGTAGTCAATGTACTGAAGTGGTCCTATAACTAATGAACTATTTCAGCTATGTCACAGCCTATTGGTTTTCATATGAATTTCTGAACGTTACTATTTTCCTCGTTCTACAATGTTGCAGAGCTGGTAAAGTGTAACAGATATAGGCAATGGACTGCAACGGGTACATCAAAGTGTGTGTACACTTCAAATACACATTTGCGGCTGTGAGAAAGAAAGTTCTGTGGAGAAACTGGTATATTTCTGCACCTCTGGGAGCCTGCTCTGTCCGGGTGATTCCAGTGTGGTTCTTCCAGGATGAAGTGTTGCAGTGTGGTATGCCTGTGGAGGACTGAGGCACACTGGTTGATGACTGATAGGCAGGCTCTCTGACAAGCTGCACTCTGAGAGATGGAGGTCCAACCTCCACAGTAACGGCCTGTCAACCACCTGACAGCATGACCCACCCTCTTAATATTGGGTCTCATACTTCAAACCAAACCTTGTATCCAAAATACAGTTATGGGGTAAGTAGAAGGACCCTTCCCACCCCCTCTCAAATCTGTACTGTATGGAATCTCTGTCCCTTTCTCTTGCCTCATAAATGACCATGCAGACACTTGTACATGCACACACGCTCATTTCAGAGTGTTACAGTAAGCTCTAAATTACGGTCTATGGTGTATGGGTCAAGGAGTTCTGAAATCCTCCATTAGCAAAGGAAGAGTAGAAAAAAACTCTTTAGAATGCACATTTAATTGACTGAACCCTCAGCATGAATGACATGAATTACATTCAGAACAAATGCTAGCTGTGCTGAATTATTCATTTGAATCTGCTTATTGAAGCCCCTCAATTCTGGTCCTTAATAAATTAATTTCAGCTGTCTGAAGTGGCCAAACCTAGCCAATAGAACCATCCACACAGAGTGGTTCCTATAGGAGGTATCTCCAGGGAGTTTCCTATCAGCTCAGCCCAGCACACAGCATGTCTCTCTGGTATTGTGAGAAAGAAAGTGAGACAGCTGTTTATTTTCTGGGAAACCTTGCAGGGCATCTATTTGGCTCTCCTGCAATGAGCAGGGATTTCTCCAAGCATGCTGTTTGGAGCTGTTGGGGTCACGGGGTCAAAGTTGATGGACAGGGGTAGTCCTGACCCAGCTCCAACCGGTTAACATTCCACGCATATACACCTACCCGGATCTGCTGAGACACAGCAATGGCGGACATGAGATCTACAAATTGTGTGGGGGTTCAGGAATTGTCAGAGTCATTGTCCTCTGGCTGATTCCTGTGGCTGATTCCTGTGGTGAGCCCTGTGGTTGATTCCTACTCCACTCACACATCCAGGGCTTCCCACCTGATGAGCAAGCCTGTCTGCAGGAGGAATTTGCTGTCCGCTGGCACATTTTGAGATTAGAGGCGAGGCGAAATCTCTTGCTCTGAGGGGTCTCCGTGGACTGAGGTTCAAATGTTCTGTTTGAAGAGGGATGGAGAAAATGGAAAGAAGAGAAAATATCTTGTATTTTTTTTAAGAGAGAGCCCATACCAAATACTCTAGTTTAACCAACCAAGGCAGTGGGGATATTGTAACAATAAGACAGACTTTTACATTGGTATTATGCCATTAATACACACAAAACACATCACATCAGCATGAAAACCAAATACATGTCTGGTATCAACCCTGACAGAGGTGTGCAGAGGCATCATGCACCCCAAAATCGGATGGGGAACAAAATGTGTGAGGATGGCTTCCCCGTCCGGATGTTTTTTTTCTTCCTGCAATCCAGAGCCATAATCATTCTGCTTAATTCCTTGTAAAAAAATATGTTTATTTTTCTGCATATATAAGCGTACCTCTGACTGGTGGTTATTTTAGGTGGTTATTTTTTTAAAGAAACTGCTTCCCTGCATCTCTGCTAAAATCCGGGTAAAAAGATGTAAAGGAATGTGAGTCTTATTCAGTACATTTAGTAATTGCTTGCCAACAAAGATAGTTAGAAAAGCTTGCTACTCTAACTTGATTTCTAGTTTGAAATGTCTTCTTGGGTAGCTAGTTATGAGGTTGAGAGATTGGGAACCTATCTGTGCTAGCTAAAACCAACTTCATAAAATTGCTAGGTGGCTAGTAGTAATACAGAGAAACAACAACAGCAAATTTAACCAGAAAGTGCTATATCTATTTTTAAAAGAAGACACATCTGAGGGGGCACCTTCCCCGGTGCCCCTATGGGCATGACACCTCTGGAGGTGTGGGTGTATTCCTACTTTCCAACAACAGCATAATTACTCACTGATCAAGTCTATAGTGAAACACACATTTCCCCCAGTCACCTCTCTACACAAACTCATAACAACAGAAGTTGTGATCCATCATCCTTTGTAAGAAATCAGTCAATGAAATCATACTCTCTGCCTGCCTTGGGTGGTGAAGGCTTTACTGATACAAACATTCTGTAAGGACAAACAAGTTGCACTGTTCCATTACAAAATATCTCCTCAAGACTGCAGGAAAAATAATGAAGCCATTTATCAAAAATCACCCAATAACAGCAGCAGTAAACTATAAGCTACATTTGGAAGCTGCACAATAGCAAAAAATAAGGTGCATTATCAAATGTTTAGGATTTATAGATTTAAAGGCTACGGTCTATTTCCATGAAACAGGTGAATAGAGGTATGGCATTATTTGTGTAAAAGTAGACCTGTGTTATATAGTCCAAGGTTTCACATTCTCTACTGTACTCTATGTGCACCACATACTCTGCAGTCTCTGTGTTCGTTTTATTCCCCAAGCATCTCAATCTGTGAGGAGGCTGGAGAGAGAAAGATTTACCCTGTGCTAAAGCCACAGCCCATGACATTTAGCACATCCTTGAGCACTTTATGTATCAGGCCTTAAACGACTCTGTCTCCTCAGTATTTCATCCTCTCCACAGGTGTAAGGTGTAATGGGATTTAGCTCTGACAGCCTGATCATGTTATTGACCTCCATGAAGTGAGTCATTACTACCAGAGTCAAGATTTTCAACAGTGCAGTTCACATACAGTACCAGTCAAAAGTTTGGACACATGTACTCATTCAAGGGTTTTTCTTCATTTTTAACATTTTCTACATATGGAATCATGTAGTAACCAAAAAAGTGTTAAACAAATCAAAATATATTTTATATTTGAGATTCTTCAAAGTAGCCACCTTTTTCCTTGATGACAGCTTTGCACACTCTTGGCATTCTTTCAACCAGCTTCATGATGTAGTCACCTGGAATGCATTTCAATTAACAGGTGTGCCTTGTTAAAAGTTAATTTGTGGAATTTCTGTGTTGAGACAAGTTAAGGGTGGTATACAGAAGATAGCCCTATATGGTTAAAGACCAAGTCCATATATTTTTTTTAACCTTTATTTAACTACGCAAGTCAGTAAAGAAAACATTTTTATTTTCAATGACAGCCTAGGAACAGTGGGTTAACTACCTTGTTCAGGGGCAGAAAGACACATTTTTACCTTGTCAGCTCAGAATTCGATCTTGCAACCTTTCGGTTACGAGTCCAACGCTCTAACCACGAGGCTACCTGCCAACCCACATTATGGCAAGAACAGCTCAAATAAGCAAAGAGAAACGACATTCCATCATTACTTTAAGACATGAAGGTCAGTCAATCCAGAAAATGTCAAGAACTTTGAACGTTTCTTCAATGCAGTCGCAAAAAGCATTAAGCGCTATGATGAAACGGGCTCTTATGAGGACCGCCACAGGAAAGGAAGACCCAGTGTTACCTCTGCTGCAGAGGATACGTTCATTAGAGTTACTAGTCTCAGATTGCAGCCCAAATAAATGCTTCACAGAGTTCAAGTAACAGACACATCTCAACATCAACTTTTCAGAGCAGACTATGTGAATCAGTCCTTCATGGTCAAATTGCTGCAAAGAAACCACTACTAAATGACTCCAATAAGAAGAAGATGCATGGGCCAAGAAACACGAGCAATGGACATTAGACCGAGTCCAAAGTGGAGATTTTTGGTTCCAACCACTGTGTCTTTGTGAGAAACAGAGTACGTGAATGGATGATCTCTGCACGTGTGGTTCCCACCATGAAGCATGGAAGAGGAGGTGAGATGGTGTGGGGGTGCTTTGATGGTGATTTATTTAGATTTCAAGGCACACAACCAGCATGGCTACCACAGCACTCTGCAGCGATACGCCATCCCATCTGGTTTGCGCTTAGTGGGACTATCATTTTTTTCCTACAGGACAATGATCCAGCACACATCCAGGCTGTGTAAGGGCTATTTGACCAAGAAGGAGAGTGATGGAGTGCTGCATCAGATAACCTGGCCTCCACAATCACCAATTGAATAACCAATTGAGATGGTTTGGGACGAGTTGGACCGCAGAGTGAAGGAAAAGCAGCCAACAAGTGCTCAGCACATGTGGGAACTCCTTCATGACTGTTGGAAAAGCATTTCAGGTGAAGCTGGTTGAGAATGCCAAGAGTGTGCAAAGCTGTCATCAAGGCAAAGGGTGGCTAATTTGAAGAATATAAAATATAAAATATATTTTGATTTGTTTAACACTTTTTTGGTTACTACATGATTCCATATGTGTTATTTCATAGTTTTGATTTCTTCACTATTATTCTACAATGTAGAAAATATAACAAATAAAGAAAACCCTTTAATGAGTAGGTGTGTCCAAACTTTTGACTGGTACTGTATGTTTTCCTAGAAACAATGTTGGCTCAACTTGCCCCACTCTCCCCTACGTTATAAATACTATTTTTCTTCCAGTCTTTCAAATTAATAACTACACAATGTTGATGTAAACAAAATTAAGTTAAACTAAATTGGTTGAAAATGTGTCATTTAATGAGTATGAATGCAATACATATTATAGTATTTATGAGTGAAGGAGGTTGTGAGGAGGTTGTGCCTTGGAAAATAACTATGATATTAACTTTGCCGCAGTGGGCGAAATCAGAGTGTTTCTTGGTAGTCTTAAACAGATTTACTATGAAACAAAAGTATACAAAAGTATACACCTCACACACATGGTTACGGGCTTAATTAAAAGACCTGTACCATGTCAGACATAGAGTTGAAATGTATTACATTTTGAGTTTGATCCCAATATTTCTATCAGTTTTGAAGGTAAGCCCCAGGTGCAGACAGTGTCGAAGTAACAAAAATATATTAAATTGTACACAGCAGCCAAAGGTACAGGACGGCAGGCAGACTCAGGGACAGGTTAGGCAGAGGTCGGTAAACCAGAGTGGTGGGGCAAAGGTACAGGACGGCAGGCAGGGTCAGGGCAGGCAGAAAGGAAAAAAAATGGAAAATACACAGGGGATAATGGGGAAGATGGGAAACACCTGGAGGAGGGTGGAGACAATCACAAAGACAGGTGAAACAGATCAGCGTGTGACAATTTCACTGTATATACATCCCAGAAGACTGGAATATAACGAAACCGTTTGACATGGAAACACCAGATTGTAAGCATAAAAAAAATATAAATGTTTATTCATTATGAAATTATGAAAAATATGAATAACATCCCACCCTTACAATCATCTTTGGCTGGTAACTTATTCTTTATACGTTTTGGGCTGCTGGTGAACCATGATGTGAAGGCATAATCAAAGTTACACTGGACTAGCACACTTACCAGAGTCTTTAGGATGTCTATAGCCAGGTTTCCATCCAATTGGCAACAGATTTTCATGTGAATATTTAAAATATTTGAGAAATTTAACGAACATCCACATGCATTCAGAGCCAACCTTGCACAGCCAGCACCATCAATAAATGAGGGATGTGGGCCAAATGAGCAACAATTACGTATCCTTAAATATAGCCTTTAATAAATTACAAAAACACTATTCATTGCATCTTGATGTGTAGCATATGCAAATCTTTCTAGACTCTTTTTTTTAGGGGGGGTTAAGCTCCTTTCCTACTGTCCATTTTTATTTTATTTAACCAGGCAAGTCAGTCAAGAACAAATTCTTATTTTCAATGACGGCCTAGGAACAGTGGGTTAACTGCCTGTTCAGGCACAGAATGACAGATTTGTACCTTGTCAGCTCAAGGGTTTGAACTCACAACCTTCTGGTTACTAGTCACACGCTCTAACCACTAGGCTACCCTGCTGCCCCAGGGGTTCAGCTGTCAGAGATTTGAGTACAACATGTACTTAGCATTGCATGCTAAGGCTTAGGTGTCCACCGAATGCAGTGTATATAAAGGAAAATAATCTTAGCCTAACCCCAGAGAGATACATATACCGGTGGCATGCTATGACACCGACATGCACTTCTTTATGTCAGATGACTACTGCGTCTGCTATACAGATATAGACATACAGAAAGAGGGCAATTATTACATTTTCAATTAGAATATTTCATATAAAGTTAAGCATTGTATTGTTAGATTATAGGAGTCACTCTGGTAGGCCTGAAACAGTCTTCCTCACCACAAGGTCAACTGTCTCAGTCAACTGCACTGCCTTCATATCATAGGCCTGCAATAGCTAAAGCTTAATAATAGCCACAACACACCAAACCTTCAAAGGTAAGTCAAGCCATTGTTTATAAGGAAAATACGAGTAGAAGAGCAAATGGAAGTCTCTAAGAGCTTTGCACACCTTGATTGCACAATATTTGCACATTATTGTTTTAAAAAATGCATCAATCTCAATCACATTGGTTGTTGATCATTACTAGACAGCCATTTTCAAGTCTTGCCATAGCTTTTCAAGATGATTTAAGTCAAAACTGTAATTAGACCACTCAGGAATGTTCAATGTCATCTTGTTATTTATAAAAAAAATTATATTTAACCTTTATTTGGTAAGTAACTCCAGTGTAAATTTGGCCTTGCGTTTTAGGTTATTACCCTGCTGAAAGGTGAATTTGTCTCCTAGTGTCTGTTGGAAAGCAGACTGAACCAGGTTTTCCTCTATGGTTTTGCCTGTGCTTAGCTCTATTCCGTTTCTTTTTATCCTAAAAGACTCCCTAGTCCTTGCCGATGACAAGCATACCCAAAACATGATGCAGCCACCAACATGCTTGAAAATATAAAGAGTGGTACTCAGTGATGTGTTGCATTGGATTTGCCTCAAACATAACGCTTTGTATTCAGGACATAAAATACACTTATTTGTATACACCACATTTTTTGCAGTTTTACTTTAGTGCCTTATCGCAAACAGGATCCATGTTTTGGAATATTTGTTATTCTGTACAGGCTTTTTTCTTTTCACTCTGTCATTTAGGTTAGTATTGTAGAGTAACTACAATGTTGTTAATCCATCTTTTTAGGATGAGTTTTGTGATTTAGGAGTTTTCTCCTATCACAGCCATTAAACTATGTAACTGTTTTAAAGTCTCCATTGGCCTCATGGGGAAATCCCTGAGCAGTTTCCTTCCTCTCTGGCAACTGAGTTAGAAAGGACACCTGTATCTTTGTAGTGACTGGGTGTATTGATATACCATCCAAAGTGTAATTAATAACTTCACCATGCTCAAAGGAATATTCCATGTCTGCTTTTTTTCCTCCAATCTACCGATAGGTGCCCTTCTTTGCATGGCATTAAAATGCCTCCCTGGTCTTTGTGGTTGAATCTTTGTTCGAAATCCACTGCTCAACTGTATGTGTGGGGTGCAGAGATGAGGTCGTCATGTTAAACACTTTTATTGCACACACAGAGTCCATGCAACTTGTCCATGCAACTCGTATTGAGTAGCTTGGATGAATACGGTGCCCAGAGGTGCCCAGAGTAAACTGCCTGCTACTCAGTCCCAGTTGCTAATATGTGCATATTATTAGTATATTTGGATAGAAAACACTGAAGTTTCTAAAACGGTTTGAATGATGTCTGTGAGTATAACAGAACTCATATGGCAGGCAAAAACCTGAGAAAAAATCCAACCAGGAAGTGGGAAATCTGAGGTTGGTTGTTTTTCAACTCATTCCCTATTGAAGATACAGTGGGATATTGGTCATGTTGCACTTCCTAATGCTTCCACTAGATGTCAACAGTCTTTAGAACCTTGTTTGATGCTTCTACTGTAAAGGAGGGAGGAATGAGGGCTCTTTGAGTCAGTGGTCTGGCAGAGTGCCGCTCGTTCACGTGAGAGTTAGCTCGCGTTCCATTGCATTTCTGAAGACAAAGGAATTATCCTGTTGGTACATTATTGAAGATTTATGTTAAAAACATCCTAAAGATTGATTCTATACATCGTTTGACATGTTTCTACGGACTGTAACAAACATTTTTGACATTTCGTCTGCTCCTAGTGAACGCGCTTTGTGAGTTTGGATTTGTTTACAAAACGCACTAACAAAAGTAGCTATTTGGACATAAATGATGGACAGTATCGAAACAAAACAAACATTTATTGGTGAACTGGGATTCCTGGGAGTGCATTATGTTGAAGATCATCAAAGGTAAGTGAATATTTATAATGTTATTTCTGACTTCTTATGACTGCACAATATGCCGGATATCTTTTTGGCTTGTTTGGTCTTTGCGCGCCGTACTCAGATTATTGCATGGTTTGCTTTTTCTGTAAAGCTCTTTTGAAATCTGACACAGCGGTTGCATTAAGGAGAAGTGTATCTAAAATTCCATGTATAAGACTTCTATTTTCATCAACATTTATTATGAGTATTTCTGTAAATTGATGTGGCTCTCTGCAAAATCACTGTATGTTTTTGAAACTACTGAACCTAACGCGCCAATGAATATAGAGATTTTTTGATATAAATATGAACTTTATCGAACAAAACATACATGTATTGTGTAACGTGAAGTCCTATGAGTGTCATCTGATGAAGACCATCAAAGGTTAGTGATTCATTTTATCCCTATTTCTGATTTTTGTGACTCCTCTCTTTGACCTGTTTCCATTACAGAATATTAATTTTGTACGGATCCCAGCTTTAAAACGTGATGTATATATTCAGTATTGATCATAACACCCAGAGATTTACAATGTTGGGCACGCATGTTTATCAAGGTTATCTGAATAAGCTGAAGTTTGTTCATCGTAATTATCCAGAATCAGTAAGCACTGCATAAATTCTCTTCTGCATAAATTCACACCGCATCTCAAAGACCTGGCAAGCAGAACTGTCTGTCTGTCTCTCAAAACATAAACTTCATAATAAGGTTTTACATTTCCTAATTAGTCTATTCAAACATGTTGATCCCATTCTCGTCTCAAAGTTCAGAGTTTGAATTAGTAGGCTAGAGTACCCTCTGACCTTGCTGTAAAGGCACCACTTCAGACAGCAATGCCTGCCAAATACTCAGAGGAAAACTAAGTGGTTTAGCTTCATTCCTTTTCTTTTTATCCTAAAAGGGCTTTATTGGCATGGGAAAAGCAAGTGAAATGGATAATAAACAAAAGTGAAAATGTCTAGTTAAATTAAGGTCAAATAAAAGAAACAATAAAACATTTACAGTAAACATTACACTTACAAAAGTTCCAAAGAATAAAGACATTCCAAATCTGTGCAGAAGTTCTAGGTGCTGCTGCAGGTCTTCCTTGGTTGGGGACAGAAGCACCAGATCATCAGCAAACAGGTGACGTTTCACTTCAGATTATAGTAGGCTGCATCCCTGTCTCACCCCCCGACCCTGTGGAAAGAAATGTGTATTTTATTCCAAATTGTTGTTTGCGTACATGGATTTTATAATGTCGTATATTTTTTCCAAAACACCACTTTCCATCAATTTGTATAGCATGCCCTCATGCCAAATTGAGTCAAAGGCTTTATTGAAATCAACAAAGCATGAGAAGACTTTGCCTTTGTTTTGGTTTGTTTGTTTGTCAATTAGGGTGTTCAGGGTGAATACGTGGTCTGTCGTACGGTAATTTGTTAAAAAGCCAATTTGACATTTGCTCAGTACATTGTTTTCGCTGTGGAAATGTATGAGTCTGCTGTGAATGGTAATACAGATGATTTCACAAGGTTGCTGTTGATGCATATCCCATGGTAGTTATTGGGATCAAATTTGTCTCCACTTTTGTGGATTGGGGTGATCAGTCCTTGGTTCCAAATATTGGGGAATATGCCAGAGCTGAGGATGATGTTAAAGAGTTTTAGTATAGCCAATTGGAAATTGTGGTCTGTATATTTTATCATTTCATTTAGGATACCATCAATCACACAGGCCTTTTTGGGTTGGTTTGTATTTTTTGTCCTGTAGTTCATTCAATGTAATTGGAGAATCCAGTGGGTTCTGGTAGTCTTTAATAGTTGATTCTAAGATTTGTATTTGATCATGTATAAGTTTCTACTGTTTGTTCTTTGTTATAGAGCCAAAAAGATTGGAGAAAGGGTTTATCCATACATCTCCATTTTGGATAAATCTCTTCCTGTTGTTTGTTTAGACTTTTCCAATTGTCCCAGAAGTGGTTGGATTCTATGGATTCTTCAATTACATTGAGCTGATTTCTGTTCCTTCTTTATCCATAGTGTATTTCTGTATTGTTTTAGTGATTCACCATAGTGAAGGAGTAGGCCCAGGTATTCTGGGTCTCTATGTTTTTGTTTGGATGGGTTTCTCAATTTCTTTCTTAGGTTTTTGCATTCTTCATCAAACCATTTGTCATTGTTGTTAATTTTTTAGGTTGTCTGCTTGACATGTTTAGATTTGATAGGGAAGCTGAGAGGTAAAATATACTGTTTAGGTTTTCTACTGCCAAGTTTACACCTTGTCCAGGAAATTGTCTAGAAGGGATTGAATTTGTTGTTGCCTAATTGTTTTTTGGTAGATTTCCACACTACTTTCCTTCTATCTATAGCATTTATTAATAGTATTAAGTTCCTTTGGCTTTGATGCCTCATGATTGAGCAAAGCTCTGTTCAAGTAGTGTGATTTTGCTGTGATCTGATAGGGGTGTCAGTGGACTGACTGTGAATGCTCTAAGAGACTCTGGGTTGAGGTCAGTGATAAAGTAGTCTACAGTACTACTGCCAAGAGATGAGCTATAGGTGTACCTACCATAGGGGTCCCCTCAAAGCCTACCATGTACATACCCAGCTTCGGACAGAGCTGCAGGAGTTGTGGCCCGCTTTTGTTGGTTATGTTGTCGTAGTTGTGTCTAGGGGAGCATATAGGGGAGGGAATGCTGTCACCTCCACGTAGGTGTTTGTCCCCCTGTGTGCTGAGGGTGTCAGGTTCTTGTCCAGTTCTGGCATTTAGGTCGCCACAAACTAGTACATGTCCCTGGGCCTGGAAATTGTTGATCTCCCCCTCTAGGATGGAGAAGCTGTCATCATGAAGGTATTGGAATTCTACTGGGGGGGATATAGGTGGCACACATGAGATAATTTCCTTATTAATTTCTAGCCAGATGTTCCTGTTTTGACTAATTTAATAGAGTGGATTAGGTCTGCTCTATATGAAATTAGCATACCCCTGAGTCTCTTCCCTGTTTCACACCTGGTAGTTTGGTGGATGGGACTACCAGCTCTCTGTAACCTAGAGGGCAACCAGTGGGTCCGCCTCTTTTATAACATGTTTCTTGTAGGATGACAATGTCTGTATTTCCAATTTCTTTGATGACGTCTGGGTTCCTGCACTTTAGGCCAAAGGCAGATGACCTCAGGCCTGGTATATTCCAGGATGAGATAGTAAAAGCTTTGTGTTCCACAGTGTCTAGTGTTGTTTTGTGTGGGTTAGACCCGGACAATCACAGTTGGTGTGAGCAGGGCACGTTGAGCATCTGATACATACTGTTGAAGTCGGAAGTTTACATACACTTAGGTTGGAGTCTAAAAACAAGTTTTAATAACCACTCCACACATTTCTTGTAAACATACTATAGTTTTGGCAAATCGATTAGGACATCTACTTTGAGCATGACACAAGTAATTTTTCCAACAATTGTTTACAGACAGATTATTTCACTTACAACTCACTGTATCACAATTCCAGTGGGTCAGAAGTTTACAAACATTAAGTTGACTGTGCCTTTAAACAGCTTGGAAAATTCCAGAAAATGATGGCATGGCATTAGAAGATTCAACTGCACATGGGGACAAAGATCATACTTTTTGGAGAAATGTCCTCTGTTCTGATGAAACAAAAATATAACTGTTTGGCCATAATGACCATCGTTATGTTTGAAGGGAAAAGGGAGAGGCTTGCAAGCCAAAGAACATAATCCCAACCATGAAGCACAGGGGTGGCAGCATCATGTTGTGGGGGTGCTTTGCTGCAGGAGGGACTGGTGCACTTCACAAAATAGATAGTATCATGAGGTTGGAAAATTATGTGGATATATTGAAGCAACATCTCAGGACATCAGTCAGGAAGTTAAAGCTTGGTCGCAAATGGGTCTTCCAAATGAACCCAAGCATACTTCCGAAGTTGTAGCAAAATGGCTTAAGGACAACAAAGTCAAGGTATTGGAGTGGCCATCACAAAGCCCTGACCTCAATCCTATAGAACATTTGTGAGCAGAACTGAAAAGCGTGTGCGAGCAAGGAGGCCTACAAACCTGACTCAGTTACATCACCTCTGTCAGGAGGAATGGGCCAAAATTCAGCCAACTTATTGTGGGAAGCTTGTGGAAGGCTACCCAAAACGTTTGACCCAAGTTACACAATTTAAAGGCAATGCTACCAAATACTAATTGAGTGTATGTAAACTTCTGACCCACTGGGAATGTGATGAAAGAAATAAAAGTTGAAATAAATACATTTCTGTCACGCTCTGGCCTTAGTTGCCTTTGTTTTCTTTATTATTTTGGTTAGGTCAGGGTGTGACATGGGGGATTTATGTGCTTTGTCTTGTCTAGGGTTTTTTGTATGTTTATGGGGCTGTTACCTGTCTAGGTAAATTGTATGTCTATGGTTGCCTAGATTGGTTCTCAATTAGAGGCAGCTGTCTATCGTTGTCTCTGATTGGGAACCATATTTAGGCAGCCATATTCTTTGGGTATATGGTGGGTGGTTGTTTCCAGTGTCTGTGCCACACGGGACTGTTTTCGTTTTTTCCACATTTCTTGTTTTGTAGTTGTGTTCATGTTGAGGTATCCTATTAAAACCATGGACACTTACCACGCTGCGTTTTGGTCCGATCCTTGTTTCACCTCTTCAGAGAAAGAGGAGGAAATCTGCTGTGACAGAACCATCCACCAAATCAGAACCAAGCGGCGTGGTGAAAAGCAGCAACAGCAGGAGGGGCAGCAGCAGCAGCAGCAACAGCAAGGGAGGCAGAACTATTTGGAAAAATGGACTTGGGAGGAGATCCTAGACGGGAAAGGACCCTGGGCACAGCCAGGAGAATATCGCCGCCCCAAGGAAGAGCTGGAAGCAGCCAAGGCGGAGAGGCGCTGGTATGAGGAGGCAGCAAGGCGGCGCGGATGGAAGCCCGAGAGTCAGTCCCAAAAATGTATTGGGGGGGGGCACACAGGAAGTGTGGCGAAGCCAGGTAGGAGACCTGCGCCAACTTCCTGTACTTACCGGGGGGGCGAGAGAGACCGGGCAGGCACCGTGTTATTCTGTGGAGCGCACGGTGTCCCCAGTGTGGGTGCATAGCCCGATGCGGTACATACCAGCTCCTCGTATCGGCCGGGCTAGAGTGGGCATCGAGCCAGGTGTCATGAAGCCGGCTCTACGCATCTGGTCTCCAGTGCGTCTCCTTGGGCCGGCGTACATGGCACCAGCCTTACGCATGGTGTCCCCGGTTCGCCTGCACAGCCCAGTGCGGGCTATTCCACCTTGCCGCACTGGCATGGCGACCGGGAGCATTCAACCAGGTAAGGTTGGGCAGGCTCGGTGCTCAAGAGCTCCAGTGCGCCTGCACGGTCCGGTCTATCCAGTACCACCTCCATGCACCAGCCCTCCGGTGGCAGCTCCCCGCACTCGCCCTGAGGTGCGTGTCCTCGGCCCAGTACCACCAGTGCCGGCACCACGCACCAGGCCTACAGTGCACCTCATCTGTCCAGCGCTGCCAGAGCCTTCCTCCTCTCCAGCGCTAGCAGAGTCTCCCGGCTGTCCAGAGCTGCTAGAGTCTCCCGGCTGTCCAGAGCTGCTAGAGTCTCCCGGCTGTCCAGAGCTGCTAGAGTCTCCCGGCTGCTAGAGTCTCCCGGCTGTCCAGAGCTGCTAGAGTCTCCCGGCTGTCCAGAGCTGCTAGAGTCTCCCGGCTGCTAGAGTCTCCCGGCTGTCCAGAGCTGCTAGTCTCCCGCCAGTCTGCCAGGATCCTCCAGAGCCGCCAGGATCATCCAGAGCCGCCAGGATCCTCCAGAGCCGCCAGTCTGCCAGGATCCTCCAGAGCCACCAGTCTGCCAGGATCCTCCAGAGCCGCCAGGAGCCGCCAGAGCCGTCAACCAGCCTGAGCTACCTCTCAGTCCTGAGCCACCCCTCAGGCCTGAGCTGTCCCTCAGTCCAGTGGGGCCATTTAGTAGGGTTGGCGGCGAGGGTCGCCGTTCCTAGGAAGAGACTAAAGCGGACAAAGACTATGGTGGGGTCCACGTCCCGCGCCAGAGCCGCCACCGTGGACAGACGCCCACCCAGACCCTCCCCTAATGGATTTAGGTGTGCGGCCGGGAGTCCGCACCGTTGGGGGGTTACTGTCACACCCTGGCCTTAGTTATCTTTGTTTTCTTTATTATTTTGGTTAGGTCAGGGTGTGACATGGGGGATTTATGTGCTTTGACTTGTATAGGGGTTTTTGTATGTTTATGGGGCTGTTTCCTACAATTTAACTAGACAGGTATGTCTATGGTTGCATAGATTGGTTCTCAATTAGAGGCAGCTGTCTATCGTCTCTGATTGGGAACCATATTTAGGCAGCCATATTCTTTGGGTATTTTGTGGGTGGTTGTTTCCTGTGTCTGTGTTTGTGCCACACGGGACTTTTCGGTTTTTCCACGTTTTGTAGTTGTGTTCATGTTGAGTTTTCCTATTAAAACCATGGACACTTACCACGTTGCGTTTTGGTTCGATCCTTGTTTCACCTCTTCAGAGGAAGAGGAGGAAATCTGCCGTGACAATCTCTCTACTCTTATTCTGACATTTTACATTCTAAAAAAAAGTGGTGATCCTAACTGACCTAAAACAGGGAATTTTTTACTGGGATTAAATTTCAGGAATTGTGAAAAACTGAGCTCAAATGTATTTGGCTAAGGTGTCTGTAAACTTATGACTTCAACTGTACCTCTTCGGTTGCATGACGGAGCTTGGACGGGTGTAATAGTGAGGGTTGGGCCTGTTGCTCTGCTCATGGCCTGGACATATGTTCTGTCATCTTGAGGTCCTTACTACAGTGTCGGGGGGCATGGGGTGGGCAGAAGGGGCATAGGTCTGATGTGGGGGAGGTGGCTATATAGAGTTTGGCCAGGGTATGCTTGAGGTGGTCTTAGCTGGTTAGGGTGTGGCTGGTGATGCTCTCATCGCCCTCTCGCTCTCATCGCCGTGTCCTGGCAGGCCTGTGTCTGGTTGAACTGCATTGACAATGACATTGATAGCTTGCTCCCTCATGGCATGCAGCTAAGTTTTGTTCCAGGAGTTTGCTACACATGCCGACAGATGTCACACAGCATAGGCACAGAAAGGGATAAATCCCCACAGTGGCTGGGTGAGGGATCAGCTGAGTGACTTGGGGACAGGTTCCAGTTGAGTTACAGTAATGTGACTGTGTTTCAGACCTTCTGCTCAGAACAAGGGATGTCAGACATCCAGTAGACATGCCTGTGTGCCTGTGTGTTCAGCTCCCTCAGTCTGTTGCAGAGATTGTACACTGTATAGCCCTGCCTGCTATTGTAGACTGTCAGGAGAAATCAGATTCAAACATGCCCTGAAACTCTGACGCTCACTCACTAATTCAGCAAAGCGACTACATCCCTACAGGCAATCTGACCTGCCTCACATCATAAGAGTGAAGTCAAATTCCCTTTTTTCTACCCAACAATACCAAACAACGACTGCTTTAAGGGCTAAGAAGCAGAAAAACTATAATGATTGTCACGTGCTCAAACTCCGGCCTGAAGGTCACTAGGCTGCTCATTATGGCGCACACCTGTCACTATCATTACGTGCACCTGCGCATCATCAGACTCACCTAGACTCCATCATCTCCCTGATTACCATCCCTATATATTTCACTCCTTTTGGTTCCTTCCCCAGATGTTATTTTTTCTGTTCAAGTGTTAAGTCTGTGCGTTGTTTGTTTCTTGTTGTGTTTATTTATAAAAACACTCATTCCCTGAACTTGCTTCCCGACTCTCAGTGCACATCGTTACGATGATGTACCCTGATGATTTAAGAAGTTACAAAAATAAAAACTAAATCAAGGGAAAGTCTGGTAAGACTACTTTCAGTTTGATGGAATTCATCTCCGGTAGAGCTGTAATGACATATAGATATCAGAAATGTTTACTCCCCATGGTATTCCTTTAAGGCTATGACAGCTCTGTGTCAAATTATTTCCTGTCATCATTAATTGGTTGAGTCATCAAGGCCAAACACAGCTTGAGTGGTGGATAATCAAAGAGATGGGGAGGCTCTGACAATCAAATCAAACCCACATCTTCAGATACTGAGACGGAGGTTCCACTCCCTGCCTGCTGGAAAAGGCTCCTTTGATGTTCACTGTGGTTGGGCTGTGCCGATTCAATATCCGGGAATGAGAAGTAGAGGAGAGGCGCTTGCTTAATTATTTCCTTTAGTACCATAACTCACTGCCGAGACAGGAGAGCAGAAGCTCCAGTCAAACATCGCCTGGTGAGAGAAACATTATATTAAATCACAGGTGGTGTTAACACAAAGTATGAGACTTGAGTATGAGAGAACACAAATGCAATTGCTCTGTTGGATGTTCAGTGTCAACCTTTTTTCAACAGAGGAAGCAAAACAAGGTTTTGTCAAATCCCCCTCGCTCTGTGTGGGATTCCATTGCCTCTGTACTCTGAGACTCTGAGCGCTCCTGTCAGGCTGGGCCGGTGATATTCTTCAACTACAATGCCTATTTATCTCCTGCTTTCAACCCCCCGCCCCTCCAGTTGGCTGGATTTAGGACCTTGCAGACACCACAGAGTGTGTGAACAGAGGCAGCTGTTGTCTGTGTATGTGTGATGCTTTTTCTCCGAGATATAAAACCAAGCAGAGCAGAAGCTGGCTACTCTTTATTTGACTGATGTAGCTGGCAAGGTAACTGCTGTTTGATTTAACAGAAAAAAAGTATTTATTCCCAGTACTGAGCTAGTAGTGTAACTGACATGTAACTACCAATCTCTCCGATTTGGTCCTGCCATACATACCAACAGTGGCTGGCAAAAGTATTCACCCCCCCTTGACATTTTTTCTATTTTGTTGCCTTACAACCTTGAATCACACTCTCCCAAAGTCAATACTTTGTAGAGGCACCTTTTGCAGCTAATACAGCTACAAGTATCTTGGAGTATGTCTCTATAAGCTTGGCACATGTAGCCACTGGGATTTTTGCACATTCTTCAAGGCAAAACTGCTCCAGCTTCTTCAAGTTGGATGGGTTCCGCTGGTGTTCCGCACAGCAATCTTTAAGTCTTACCACAGATTCTCAATTGGATTGAGGTCTGGGCTTTGACTAGGCCATCCCAAGACATTTAAATATTTCCCCTTAGACCACTCAAGTGTTGCTTTAGCAGTATTCTTAGGGTCATTGTCCTGCTGGAAGGTGAATCTCCATCCCAGTCTCAAATCTCTGGATGACTGAAACAGGTTCTGACCAATTTTTATGGAATGGTCTGCCTATCCATGTGATAGATGCAGACTCGGTCTCGACCTTTAAGTCTTTATATTTAGACTCATCTTTTCAGTAGGTCCTATGAATGAGTATAGTCTGGTCAAGGGGTGCTAAGGTGAACGGGAAGGCACTGGAGCGACGAACCGCCCTTGCGATCTCTGCCTGGCCGGTTCCCATCTCTCCACCAGGATTCTCTGTCTCTAACCCTATTACGTCAGCTGAGTCACTGGCTTACTGGTGCTCTTCCATCCCATCCCTAGGAGGGGTGTGTCACGGGGCCACAGTGTCTCCCAACCCCTCCTTTCTCAGCCTCCAGTATTTATGCTGCAATAGTTTGTGTCAGGGGCTAGGGTCAGTATGTTATATCTGGAGTATTTATCCTGTCTTATCCGGTGTCCTGTGTGAATTTTTAAGTATTTTCCCTCTCTCTCTCCCTCTCCCTTCCCGGAGGACCTGAACCCTGGGACCATGCCTCAGGACTACCTGGCCTGATAACTCCTTGATGTTCCCAGTCCTCCTGGTTGTGCTGCTGCTCTAGTTTCAAATGTTCTGCCTGCGGTTATGGAACCATGACCTGTTCACCGGACGTGCTACTGTTACGCCCCTGAAAAAGGGGAGAAATAATCACGAGTGATACGATATTATTTGCTCAATGAGAACTTTTAGTGCAATGAGGAAACTTGGGTGGAGACCAGAGCAATCGATCTTAGGCTCATAGATTAAGAGCATTTAGTAGATCACAGATTAACATTTTTACCCTTCCATTAGGCACCACAAAATATTTTTTTATTTCACCTTTATTTAACCAGGTAGGCTCGTTGAGAACAAGTTCTCATTTGCAACTGCGACCTGGCCAAGATAAAGCGTAGCAATTCGACACATACAACAACACAGTTACACATGGAATAAACAAATAATACAGTCAATAATACAGTAGAACATAAGAAAACAAAAAGTCTATATACAGTGAGTGCAAATGAGGTAAGTTTTAAGGAAATAAATAGGCCATGGTGGAGAAGTAATTACAATATAGCAATTAAACACTGGAATGGTAGATCGGCAGAAGATGAATGTGCAGGTAGAGATACTGGGGTGCAAAGGAGCAAAATAAATAAATAAATAAATAAATACCCGTATGGGGATGAGGTAGGTAGATAGATGGGCTGTTTACAGGTGGGCTATGTACAGGTGCAGTGATCTGTAAGCTGCTCTGACAGCGGGTGCTTAAAGCTAGTGAGGGAGATGTGAGCCTCCAGCTTCAGAGATTTTTGCAATTCGTTCCAGTCAAGGGCAGCAGAGAACTGGAAGGAAAGACGACCAAAGGAGGAATTGGCTTTGGGGGTGACCAGTGAGATATACAGTGGGGCAAAAAAGTATTTAGTCAGCCACCAATTGTGCAAGTTATCCCACTTAAAAAGATGAGAGAGGCCTGTAATTTTCCTCATAGGTACACTTCAACTATGACAGACAAAATGAGAAAAAAAAAAATCCAGAAAATCACATTGTAGGATTTTTAATGAATTTATTTGCAAATTATGGTGGAAAATAACTATTTGGTCAATTACAAAAGTTTATCTCAATACTTTGTTATATACCCTTTGTTGGCAATGACAGAGGTCAAATGTTTTCTGTAAGTCTTCACAAGGTTTTCACACACTGTTGCTGCTATTTTGGCCCATTCCTCTATGCAGATCTCCTCTAGAGCAGTGATGTTTTGGGGCTGTTGCTGGGCAAAACGGACTTTCACCTCCCTCCAAAGATTTTCTATGGGGTTGAGATCTGGAGACTGGCTAGGCCACTCCAGGACCTTGAAATGCTTCTTACGAAGCCACTCCTTCGTTGCCCGGGCGGTGTGTTTGGGATCATTGTCATGCTGAAAGACCCAGCCACCTATCATCTTCAATGCCCTTGCTGATGGAAGGAGGTTTTCACTCAAAATCTCACGATACATGGCCCCATTCATTCTTTCCTTTACACGGATCAGTCATGCTGGTCCCTTTGCAGAAAAACAGTCCCAAAGCATGATGTTTCCACCCCCATGCTTCACAGTAGGTATAGTGTTCTTTGGATGCAACTCAGCATTCTTGGTCCTCCAAACACGACGAGTTGAGTTTTTACCAAAAAGTTATATTTTGGTTTCATCTGACCATATGACATTCTCCCAATCTTGTTCTGGATCATCCAAATGCTCTCTAGCAAACTTCAGACGGGCCTGGACATGTACTGGCTTAAGCAGGGGGACACGTCTGGCACTGCAGGATTTGAGTCCCTGGAGGCATAGTGTGTTACTGATGGTAGGCTTTGTTACTTTGGTCCCAGCTCTCTGCAGGTCATTCACTTGACCCCACGGGGTGAGATCTTGCGTGGAGCCCCAGATCGAGGGAGATTATCAGTGGTCTTGTATGTCTTCCATTTCCTAAAAATTGCTCCCACAGTTGATTTCTTCAAACCAAGCTGCTTACCTATTGCAGATTCAGTCTTCCCAGCCTGGTGCAGGTCTACAATTTTGTTTCTGGTGTCCTTTGACAGCTCTTTGGCCTTGGCCATAGTGGAGTTTGGAGTGTGACTGTTTGAGGTTGTGGACAGGTGTCTTTTATACTGATAACAAGTTCAAACAGGTGTCATTAATACAGGTAACGAGTGGTGGACAGGGGAGCCTCTTAAAGAAGAAGTTACAGGTCTGTGAGAGCCAGAAATCTTGCTTGTTTGTAGGTGACCAAATACTTATTTTCCACCATAATTTGCAAATAAATTCATTAAAAATCCTACAATGTGATTTTCTGGATTTTTATTTTCCTCATTTTGTCTGTCATAGTTGAAGTGTACCTATGATGAAAATTACAGGACTTTCTCATCTTTTTAAGTGGTAGAACTTGCACAATTGGTGGCTGACAAAATACTTTTTTGCCCCACTGTACCTGCTGAGCGTGTGCTACGAGTGGGTGCTGCTATGGTGACCAGTGAGCTGAGATAAGGCAGGGCTTTACCTAGCAGAGACTTGTAGATAACCTGTAGCCAGTGGGTTTGGCGACGAGTATGAAGCGAGGGCCAACCAACGAGAGCATACAGGTCGCAATGGTGGGTAGTGTATGGGGCTTTGGTGCCAAAAGGATGGCACTGTGATATACTGCATCCAGTTTGTTGAGTAGTGTTGGAGGCTATTTTACAGATGACATCACCGAAGTCGAGGTTCGGTAGGATGGTCAGTTTTACGAGGGTATGTTTGGCAGCATGAGTGAAGGATGCTTTGTTGCGAAATAGGAAGCCGATTCTAGATTTAATTTTGGATTGGAGATGATTAATGTGAGTCTGGAAGGAGAGTTTACAGTCTAACCAGACACCCAGGTATTTGTAGTTGTCCACGTATTCTAAATCAGAGCCATCCAGAGTAGTGATGCTGGACGGGCGAGCAGGTGCGGGCAGTGATCGATTAAATAGCATGCATTTAGTTTTACTTGCGTTTAAGAGCAGTTGGAGGCCACGGAAGGAGAGTTGTATGGCATTGAAGCTCGTCTGGAGGTTAGTTAACACAGTTTCCAAGGAGGGGCCAGAAGTATACAGAATGGTGTCGTCTGCGTAGAGGAGGATCAGAGAATCACCAGCAGCAAGAGCAACATCATTGATGTATACAGAAAAGAGAGTCGGCCCGAGAATTGAACACTGTGGCACCCCTATAGAGACTGCCAGAGGTCCGGACAACAGGCCCTCCGATTTGACACACTGAACTCTATCAGAGAAGTAGTTGGTAAACCAGGCGAGGCAATCATTTGAGAAACCAAGGCTGTCGAGTCTGCCAATAAGAATGTTGTGATTGACAGAGTCGAAAGCCTTTGCCAGGTCGATGAATACGGCTGCACAGTAATGTCTCTTATCGATGGAGGTTATGATGTCGTTTAGAACCTTGAGCGTGGCTGAGGTGCACCCATGACCAGCTCTGAAACCAGATTGCATAGCGGAGAAGGTATGGTTGGATTCGAAATGGTCAGTAATCTTTTTGTTAACTTGGCTTTTGAAGACCTTAGAAAGACAGGGTAGGATAGATATACGTCTGTAGCAGTTTGGGTCTAGTGTGTCACCCCCTTTGAAGAGGGGGATGACCGCGGCAGCTTTCCAATCTTTGGGATAGCTTTTCTAACTGCCTGTGTATATTTGTTCCTAACTTCCCTGAAAAGTTGCATATCACGGGGCCTGTTCGATGCTAATGCAGAACGCCACAGGATGTTTTTGTGCTGGTCAAGGGCAGACAGGTCTGGAGTGAACCAAGGACTATATCTATTCCTCGTTCTAAATTTTCTGAGAGGGGCATGCTTATTTAAGATTGTGAGGAAGGCACTTTTAAAGAATAGCCAGGCATCATCTACTGGCGGGATGAGGTCAATGTCATTCCAGGATATCCCGGCCAGGTCGATTAGAAAGGCCTGCTCGCAGAAGTGTTTCAGGGAGCATTTGACAATGATGAGGGGTGGTCGTTTGGTCGCAGACCCATTACGAATGCAGGCAATGAGGCAGTGATCGCTGAGATCTTGATTGAAAACAGCAGAGGTGTATTTGGAGGGTGAATTAGTTAGGATGACATCAATGAGGGTGCCCGTGTTTACTGATTTGTTGTTGTACCTGGTAGGTTCATTGATCATTTGTGTGAGATTGAGGGCATCAAGCTTAGTTTGTAGGATGGCCAGGGTGTTAAGCATGGCCCAGTTTAGATCACCTAGTAGCATGAGCTCAGAAGATAGATAGGGGGCAATCAATTCACATATGGTATTGAGGGCACAGCTGGGGGCAGACGGAGGTCTATAGCAAGCGGCAACAGTGAGCGACTTGTTTCTGGAAAGGTGAATTTTTTGAAGTAGAAGTTAAAATTATTTGAGTACAGACTTAGCCTGCAGAGTTCTGTATTACTATCTCTGCAGTAGATTGCAACACCGCCCCCTTTGGCAGTTCTATCTTGGCGGAAAACGTTATAGTTAGCGATGGAGAGTTCAGGGTTTTTGTTGGTTTTCCTAAGCCAGGATTCAGACACGGCTAAGACATCTGGGTTGGCAGAGTGTGCTAAAGCAGTGAGTAAATCAAACTTAGGGAGTAGGCTTCTAATGTTAACATGCATGAAACCAAGGCTTTTACGTTTACAGAAGTCAACAAATGAGAGCACCTGGGGGGTGGGAGTGGAGCTAGGCACTGCAGGACCTGGATTAACCTCTTGATGCTACCCATCCCGGATCCGGGATCGTGACTACGGCTCAAGCTCATTAGCATAACGCAAAATGCGAAAAAATATTCTTAGACATATTTAACCTCCACACCTACACAAGTCCAATAGCTCAAATGAAAGATAAACACCTTGTTCATCTACCCAGCAAGTCAGATTTCTAAAATGTTCTACGGCGAAAACATAGCACACATTTATATTAGACCACCACCGAAACAAAAGGCAAGCGGCGGCCATTTTGTCCCAGAAAATATAAAATTTAAAAGTAGGATTAAAAAATAAATAATTCACTAACCTTTTGAAAATCTTCATCAGATGACAGTAATATTACATGTTACACAGTACATTTTTTTTTTTCAATAATATGCCATTAATATCCATAAATCTCTGTTTACAATGACGACATTTCAAAAATGCTACTCAAAATGTCCGGAGAAATTATGATAGCTCCGACAGATAACGTCAGATAACAAGCAATAAACATGACTAAATATACATGTTCTACATATAGTTACAAAGATACACTTCTTCTTAATACAACCGCTGTGTTACATTTATTTTTAACGTTACAGAATTCGTTCACTAGTCTATGCTATGAGTCGGCGCTCAGATATTAGCAGTGTCTCCTCTACGTTTGGAGTCCACAGAAACCCAAAATAACCACATAAATATTCCCTTACCTTTGATGTTCTTCGATCAGAAGACGTAGAAGGAGTCATACTTACCCAATACATCGTTTGGTTTCAAGTTGTGCGTCTTTGTATTAGCATATGCTAACAGCTTCAGCTGAAATGCACCCAAAATAACTTCTGCTCCTTCTGGTCCCACACTCTTGCGCATCAAACTTCAAAATTACATATTATATGTCGACTAAACTGGTCAAACTAAGTGCAGAATCGAGCAAAATGATGTTTTTATCATGTAAAACAATGATAATCGCAAACAAACGAACCGGCTTCAACTGGTGTCTATTGGAAAAGAACGTTCCCCAAATCGGCCGCGCGCAATAGAGTGCATGTATGTGAGAGTGAACCGGGCATTTTCGCCCGCCAAAGGATGAGGGAGCCCGAAATTCAAACAATGAACGTGCCAATTGAAAGCAGACATCGCGCTGAACAAATACATACTGTTCCCAGATCGGTAGCTGCCTGGGAAGGGTGGGGGCGATGACGTCAAAGTTGACCCAACTTTTCTCTTGACAAGAGAGAGTTTGGGAGAAAGGCTGCCCTGAGAGTTCTGCTTTACATACAGCCATAATTTAAACGGTTTTAGAAACTTTAGAGTGTTTTCTATTCAATAAGTATTATTATATGCATATATTAGCAATTTTGGAAAAAAATATTTTCAGTTTACTATGGGCACGCACTTCCTCCAACGGGGGCAGTATTGAGCCATAAGCTCAAGAGGTTAACCTCCACATCACCAGAGGAACAGAGGAGAAGTAGGATAAGGGTACGGCTAAAGACTATACAAACTGGCCGTATTGCACGTTCAGAACAGAGAGTAAAAGGAGCAGGTTTCTGGCCACGATAGCATAGATTTAAGGTATAGTGTAAGGACAAAGGTAAGGTAGGATGTGAGTACATTGGAGGTAAACCTAGGCATTGAGTAATCAAGAGAGAGATATAGTTTCTAGAGATGTTTAAACCAGGTGGTGTCATCGCATATGTAGGAGGCGGAATAACATGGTTGGTTAAGGCATATTGAGCAGGGCTAGAGGCTCTACAGTGAAGTAAGACAGTAATCACTAACCAGGACAGTAATGGACGAGGCATGTTGATATTAGAGAGAGGCATGCGTAGCCAAGTGAACATATGGGTCCAGTGAGTGGTTGGGCTGGCTGGGGACACGGCGATTCAGACAGTTAGCAGGCTAACAAGCTAAAAGTTAGTAGGCCGGGGCTAAACAAGCTAGCAGCTAGTGGCCCGGGGCAAGCTAGCAGTTAGCAGGCCGGGTTAGCAAGCAAGCAGTTAGCATGGGCCAGCAGTTACACACCGGGCAGGTAAGCTAGCAGTTAGCAGGCCGGGGCCGGCAGCTAGCAGTTAGTAGACAGGGGCAAGCTAGCTGTTAGCAGGCCGGGTTAGCAAGCAGTTAGCAGGGGCCAGCAGTTAGCAGACCGGGCAGGTAAGCTAGCAGTTAGCAGACCGGGCCCGGCAAGCTAGCAGTTAGCAGACCGGGTTAGCAAGCAAGTAGATAGCAGGGGCTAGAAACTTAGCCTTTGGGGGACGTCATGATGGGGGTAAGTCTGTTTTTTGCCTCTTCGTGCGGTGATGTCGATAGACCAGTCATGGAATTAGTAGGGTTCCAAGTAGCTCTAGGTAGCTAGCAGGCCTAGCTGGTTAGCATAATGGGTCTTCAGCGGGCGTCGCGCCTGAGGGGCCTGTTGTAGTCCTTGGGCAGATTATGTCTATATTCTGGTCGTAGGGGATCTGCAGGGTTCCGTGCCCCCTACCGGCTGTAGAAGGGGTCCGGATATTGTAGCCCAAGAGTATACTTCGGTGGTAGCACAGGAGCCCTGGCCGGGCTAGCTTCAAGCTAATTGGTGCTTGCTCTGGGATGGAAATGCTAGCCAGGAGTAGTCATCCGGGATTGCGGTTAGCTAGTTGTGAAGATCCAGATGAAAATGTTCAGTTTGCGGTAGGAATCCGGGGATAAAAATAACAGGTCCGTTATGCTCTGGTTAGAGTCACGTTGTTCGAACTGACGAGAGCTTTCCGAGCTGAAGGTTAGCTGATGACTGCTGGCAATGGTTTGCTGACTGATAGCTGGTAGTTAGCTGGCTAGCTTCAGTTGAGGGATTCCGGATCCGAAGTAAATTATAAATACTTTAGGAAAAAAAAGCAGATCCACGCCACATTGGGTGAGACGGGTTGCAGGGGATATTTAGATGTTGAGGTTTATCAAAATATTTTAAAGGATATGCGACGAAAAAGATGTAAAACGATATACAAGGGACACGACAGGACAAAGACGTCTGACTGCTACGCCATCTTGGAAAAAATAATTAATATAACGTTTACACATTCCTCTCACAATTCGTATCCTTTGTACGCTTGACGGATTTGAACTTTTTAACACAATTATATGAATGTTATCAATCTCTATCAACTAATTCTGAATGCATGATCTTTTTAACCTTAGATGTTTTAAGATCCTCACATACTATGAACTTACTAATACTTTTTAATGTATAACAGGCAATGAGTATTTCCTTTAACCTGTCACACTACCTTGTCCCAGACCTGCTGTTTTCAACTCTCTCTCTCTACCGCACCTGCTGTCTCGAACTCTGAATGCTCGGCCAACTGACATTTACTCCTGAGGTTGGGTGTTGCACCCTCTACAACCACTGTGATTATTATTATTATTTCCGTTCATAGATGACCCTGCTGGTCATCTATGAACGTTTGAACATCTTGACAATGTACTGTTATAATCTCAACCCGGCACAGCCAGAAGAGGACTGGTCACCCCTCAGAGCCTGGTTCCTCTCTAGGTTTCTTCCTAGGTTCCTGCCTTTCTAGAGAGTTTTTCCTAGCCACCGTGCTTCTACATCTGCATTGCTTGCTGTTTGGGGTTTTAGACTGGGTTTCTTTATGATGTAAAAAAGGTGATGTAAAAAGGTATTTTTATAAACATATTTAATTGGTTAGCTAATGTTTAAAGTTCTGTCTGAAGTGAATGAACTCGCTAGCTAGTAGCTACCACAGCCAGTTCATTTCTGGGCTCTAGCTACCTATCAGGTAGCAGTATGTAGCAGCCTTTATTTTGTCCCTGTTACATCTGCTCCTGCCACGCCCTCTACTTCTCATCCTGTGTCTCCATAACCTGCCGCCACTGCCCCAGTGCTCCCTCTCTCTTCAGTGAAACTGAATAACATGCACTCAGAAATGTTATTCCTCTGCTGGAGGTGTAAAACACAAAAGGGGACATATTTGCATATGTTGTGTTCTTGTGAAGGATGGCCTAATTCTGGCAAAGAGTATGTTGTTTTATCTCAGCATGTCTACAGATCCTCCCTTCTCCCTGTTTTTGTTTGTTTGGAAATGTTGATACTGGAGACTGTTATCAGAAGAAAATGTGTAACCTAGCATTTAAAGCGGCTAAGAAATGCATTGCCATTAATTGGAAGGTTGTTAATCCTCCCACAATGTCACAATGGATGGCAGAAATGTCAAGTTATGTTTCACTAGGTTTTATTTATTACAAGATTAAGGGTATACTGTGCAACTTTCATAAGGTCTGGATGCCTTATATGGAATACTGTATGACAAAAAGTGTCTGCATTGAAAACATGCCCACATCTGGGGAGATACCTACAGTATTTAGGCAATCCCTAGCTGCTGGGCTCCTCAGTCCTGGCCCTGGAGGCCTGTTGTATCGGTGGTTGTCACTCTGGCCTGGGCCAAACACACCTGAAACCATAATGAATGTTTCACTTAGATCCTAAAGCTGAGTGAGGTGTGTTGGGTTGGGGCACTGCAGGGTGGTGACCACGAGGGTGCAGGACAGAGCGATCCAGCTATAGTGTGTTCAAGTAAAATAAGCTCTACATGTACAGTACTATTAGGTCTATGGTATGAATTACAGTGCCCTCCGTAATTATTGGGACAGTGAAGTATTGAAATCAAAGAATGACTATGACGTTAAAGTGCAGACTGTCAGCTTTCTTTTGAGGGTATTTTCATTCATATCGGGTGAACCGTTTAGAAATTACAGCTCTTTTTGAACATAGTCCCCCCATTTTAGGGGAGCAAAAGTATTAAGACAAATTCACTTATATGTGCATTAAAGAAGTAAAAAGTTAAGTATTTGGTCCGACATTCATAGCACGCAATGACTACATCAAGCTTGTGACTCTACACGTGTTGGATGCATTTACTGTTTATTTTGTTTGTGTTTCAGATTACTTTGTGCCCAATAGAAATGAATGGTAAATAATGTATTGTGTCATTTTGGAGTCACTTTTATTGTAAATAAGAATATAATGTGTCTATAAACACTTCTACATTAATGTGGATGCTACCATGATTACGGACAATCCTGAAAGAATCGTTAATAATGATGAGTGAGAAAGTTAGAGACGCACAAATATCATACCCCAAAGACATGATAACCTCTCATGATTACAACTGCAGGGGGTGGAGGGAGGGGGGTTGATATTTGTGTGTTTAAAACGTTCTCACTCATCATTCTTCACGATTCATTCAGGATTATCATCCACATTCTTGTAGAAGTGTTGAAAATAACCCCAAAAGGGTCATGTTAAATTGTGTAGAAATGCAGGAAACCCCCAGACTCTCTGACAGGATATGCCCCCCCCACTTCTAAAACCAAAGTTGCGCCCCTGGTTGCCAATAATGTTTGTCATTGAACGGGAATTGTTTGCTTCACAGTGAGACATTCACAAGAAGCTGCTATTCAGCATTGTATTGAGCCTCACAACAACTATAAAAGTCAATCAGAGCAGTTCCAACACAAAGAAAACACTCCTGTGGCCACATGCCCACTGTTATCACTGCAACCCCTCTATTGACCACTATCTCTGTCCTGTCAGAGAGCTTTCATCCTCCTGCGAACTCTACCCAGCCATGCTCCTCTCCCTCGTTATCTGACTGCCACGGAGGTGTGACTATCACGGATGACTGATTGTCTTTTGGGGGCGAGTTGTCCTTCAGTCCCATAGCAGCATCTAATCTTGTCCTTGTCCCTTGCTAAACTGCACTAGCAGTCAAGTGCATGAATACTTTTATAAAAAAATATTGTTTATGATAGGCTGATCCACAGCTATAATGAACTGTATTTCTGGGTAAAATCAAACTCTCTCACCTTTCCTACTGTCTCATCAAGGACAAGGTCACTTTTATATTGTGATAGCTACTGACAAGTACTTGTACTTGGAATCAGAATGCTACTCTCCCCTCCAACTGTATATGGGCTTTCTATGTCAAAACAAGGTACATTTTGCATATGGGGAAGATGCTCTATGTTCCATGCCTTTATTGGTGGGCTTACAAGTTGTTACTTTTTAACATCTGATTCCATTGAGGAAAACATATAGGCTTCTTTATGGAAGATTATATGCATAAACAGAATGCAAATTATTTAGTATCCCCTCCAAGTAGGTACCTGAACAATCAGAGCAATGGTTGCCAAGGGACCATAGACAGCTGCCCAGCATAGTAGGCACCCAGGAGGCCAAGCTTGATTGGTGCATCTAAACACTGGCTATCCGTTTTCTGTGTTAGAGAGTTACATTGTATTTCAAATCAATATATTGGTTTTAGATCATTAAAAGGTTGGATTGTTTCTCTTAGCTCTTGCCGATTATACAGTGATGTGCTCCCAGCCACTTTACTGATGAACACTTAAAGTACAGTACTTTGTAGTGTTTTTTTGTTAGCTTATTATAATCTCTTAAAGACAGATTCTCGTGGACAGGTGAAACGGTGAGAATCTGCCATGGCTCACGTTGAATTAAACCGGTGCAATGATGTTCAAGCCTGTGTGTCGATGATAAATGTTTCCCACTAAATTCCATAGCCACAAAGTCAAAATTGGCTAAATCGTAAAAATTCATGAAAACAAACATGTCCTTTTTGACCATGATACATGATACGGTGAAATTAGTGGAGGGGACAGGTTTGGCCGAGAGTTTCCGTTTGCGAGGGAGGAGACTTCACTTCCTTCCTTAGCACAAAGGTAATCACAATTGTTAATGGCATTCCCCCCAGAAGTAAAACAGGAAATGACAAACTTTTGCGAGCGAATATTAGGTTTATTCCAATTCTACTCTCATGTTTATATTTTCATTAACATGTTTCTCCCCCCTGTGGCCTGAGTAATAAAGTGATCCCAATATTCCCTCATCTCACAAAGCTGGGGTAACATAGACATCAGTAGCTTAATCCAATTATAATGAAGAATACACAGACTGTGTAATGGAAAATGAGTAAAAATAATACTCTAGTGGATAACTCCTGCATTTAGTGTCCATCAGTTGACATTTCTGGGATGCATTACAATGAAAATGGAATTAAGTAAATTCTGGGTAGATAAAATATGTTAATTCATATTCCCAATTAGATGTGGAAAACATTTAAGATTTTACCTAATTCCTTATCTAATGAAGTCAATTACAAATCTGCACCCTCCAATTCGGGTACCTTACTCACAGTCAGAGACATCCACAACACTTTAAACACGTATCCAGTTTGGTGAAGTACTATGTAAGAGAAACAAAGCTTTAAGACAATTTAACACTCCTCTTTCCTCTGGTTCAATTTGCTTTGCCCAGTTCCTATTGATTTTGTTTCCTCGAGATTGAGACTGATGGGCACTAAGGTTACATTTAAATGAGATGTGGAAAGTTTTGTGTACTCATTCCCTGGGTGGCTTGTCTCTCACTTTCTTCTGGGCTCTGTGCAGTCACTGTATAATTCATTTTGCTCAGTGTGTTTGCCTTTAGGAAACAATTTACTGCGGCTTAGGCTTTCCTCTCCAACAAATGAGTGACTTTTCTCGTGTCATTAAATATATTGTTTCAGATACTATTTTGAGTGACTCCTGGATAATTTAAAAAAGATGCATTGCAGTAGGGAACAAAGGTTTTAAGCAAATGTGAATTGAACAGGAAGCAAATAATGACAAGACTCATGCTGTTAAACTGAGGAAGAGTGGAGGAGGGATGAATAAAGCGTTATAATACACTTTAGTCTACCCTAATATAGGATACTCTGTGCACTTAGTGATACTGTATGTATGTACCTAACTCTACAACTACAACAAAAAAGTGAGATGTGTCTGTTACCTTGATTATTACTCAACTCAAAACATTCCAAAACTCACCACCATTTATCGCATATTAGAGTTCATTCAAGTACAACAAACAGATTGTTTGACAGAATAAGACATTTTCAGACGTGGTGTTATGCTGTTGGAGTGGTGTGTCACTGAGCTGTCATCCCCCTGGCAGTGGCCTAATTCTCTGGGTGCTCCATTCCTGTAGACAGACAGGCGGTGTAGGAGGCAGACGCAGAGGGACCACCGTGTCTGCCTGCCTCTTCAAACAGCCACTTCACGCACGCACGCACGCACACGCACGCACACACACACACACACACACACACACACACACACACACACACACACACACACACACACACACACACACACACACACACACACACACACACACACACACACACAGAGTGTTTGTCAAGGCTGGCGATGCCTGTCACAATATCTATCTCACAATACTACAACAGGCAAAGAAATAATCCTGGCCCATCCAAACGAGCTCTCTCATGAGATGTGGCAAGGACACAATGTGCAGCTCAATACGTGGCTCAGTGATCAATATGTTTGATAAAGTGCTGGGTAAAATCAAAGCCCATGCTGTCACTGTGAACACCACTCTGAATGACCTCACAGCACTTGGCCTTGCACTTCATCCTTCCCTGGCTGGCACTCCTTCTGTGGTCATTCCACAGTCCAAACTCCAAGGGCTTCCATTACTGTGTCTTAGCACTGATATGAGCACATCATCCCAAATGAATTACAGTAATGACTTCTTCTTTTCTCCCCTCTCTCTCTCTCTCTCTCTCTGTGTCCCCCCCCACTTGTTCTTTCTGTCTCACACATTCTTTGTCTCTCTGGGTAAAGTGCTGGCATGGATCAATATTTTGTACTTGTGTGTGTGTGACCTTGCCCACTGTTGTGCAGTAGCAAACACCCTCCTCTGCTTACAGTTTTCTCCTGACAGATATCATTAGCATATCAAACTATCTCAGCATCAGTCGCATCCCTTGTTCCGGCCAAGGAAACAACATCAGAGCTGCTCACTGTTAATGCCTCTGTGTTTCATGCTACTCAGGTCAAATGGTCTCAGTGAGGAAGGAGGAGTGAGAGGCATATTAAATCTATGCCTAGTGTTTGTATGGTTTTGACCTAGAGGCTTCTCCTATTTGACTCTATTCTTCTACCCAACACTAAAATGATCGGCATGTCTTTAAATTAATGTTTAGAGAGTGCCATTTCTGTTTTCTTTAACATTGTCAAACCATAACTCCTTTTCATAATCAATACAATTGCATTGTTAACCCCGAGTACAGCAATGTACAGTCATACACTTCCAATGTATACTGTATACTGTATGTTTTGTTCAGCGGAGGCAATAAAACACAATCTCACACACTGAAAATCTCAATAGCTATTATATTCTATAATCTAATTGTATTTATGGGTAACAATGGGCAACACATAGTTTAAGACCTGAACCCTTTTTTTGTCATATCAAAAGCTATCATCTTCTGGCTTGTGGGCAATTTGCTCCCTGGGAAACTGCTAATCTGAAACAATGTGTCAGAGGGCAGGTTTGTCTGCAGGCAGCTTAATCAGTTCTGCAGCCAGGTTGCATTAGCGGGATGAGGATGATAAAACCTGCACCGCAGAGGGTAATACTGCAGCATCTATGAGGCATGGAGCTTGTTATCACACATAGTTCTATCAGCATATTAATACAAAGGTAACACTCCTTCCTCCATGCCCCAGTTTCCCCTATTGTGTTTTGGATCACAGCCATCAGACAATCATCGAAAGTCAGGAGAAGGGACGAATGAAAGAGAACCTAGGGTGATCACACTTGAAATTACCCATACAGACACTACCTCATATCACACACCTCCTGGCTCCTACTGAGGCATCTGTCTCTATGGAATTGTTCATATTGTTTGACAATACAAACCACAATATGAATGTGATTAATGCTGTGGTGAGGTTTGGTCCTTGTCTAGTATACACAGTGAGCATGATTACTCAGGTTGCAATATCTGTCCAAGATTAAACCTAAATCAAATCATATCATACATACAGTACACAGGCAGCCAATTTCTAATGTAGGCTAAGTTTCTAACCTCTGTTTAAATCTTTTGGCTCCGGGTCATGTCAGCCTTAGAAGGCCAGCCTAGTAGGAGGCCTCATTTAGTGTTGCCTTCTGTTTGTATCTATTCATCCCATATCACTGTTATGTGATCCCTACTTGACACAAGCATGGGGATGTGCTGACAAATGTATTCCTGACCTATCCAATTAAAGCAAATCTTAGCTCAGCTGTATGAAAACACTGCCTCAGTGATTGAGCTGACCTTCCCCCCTATCTAGTGAATGGCTTTCAGTTATCATCTATCCATGATAAAGGCCTGTTTTTCTTTCCCTCGTAAATTGCATGTTGATGTTTACTTTCATGAGTCTTGTCCTGGAACTGAGCGATTTCTGCCAGATGGGCCAGCTGCAAAGACAAAATTGGCTATATTGTAAAAAAGTATGAAAACTAAAATGTGCTTATTGGTCCTAATTGAAGGTTAGGGTTAGGCATTAGGGTTAGCAGTGTGATTAAGGTTAGGGTTAGGTTTAAAATCAGATTTTATGACATTGTGGCTGTAGTGACCACTCTGCAGAGCTGCCTCCAGTGTAAGATTCATAATGAAAAACGTTAACCTGCTCATAAATGAGGTCATATCAAAGTGTCTTTAACTGTAAGAATTACAGCTCAAGTGAGAAGGTTACTGAAATCGCTCAGTTCCAGGACAAGACTCATGAAAGTAAACATCAACATGCAATTTACGAGGGAAAGAAAAACAGGCCTTTATCATGGATAGATGATAACTGAAAGCCATACACTGCAACTTTGAAGAAATCCATTAGTTTATACATTCAGAGATAAAGAAATAAATATTGTCATTGCATGAACTTTTACTTTATAGGAAGATCAGTAGCCTACATAAAAGATCAACCTTGCCTATAAATGAGAAGTTCCTCTCTCATATGGAGATGATTTCATTACACAGACCGGTAAAGCGGCAGGTAGCCTAGTGGTTAGAGCTGTTGGACTAGTAACCAAAAGGTTGCAAGATTAAATCCCTGAGCTGACAAGGTAAAAATCTGTTGTTCTGCCCCTGAACAAGGCAGTTAACCCACTGTTCCTAGGCCATCATTGAAAATAAGAAGTTGTTCTTAACTGACTTGCCTAGTTAAATAATGGTTTTAAAAAAGTGCACAGAAAATTTGAGATGTTGTTCAAAAGTATATTAACTAAACTAGGAACGGCTTCTGTGTTTGCAGACTTTAAGGATTAGGTTCATATTAAAACTCTTAAAATGAGAAATGACTCAGACATTTACAAATCATTGTGCAAACTAGGACTCTAAACCCAATACGTATTGCCAGGAAGCACATGATGTGTTTCAATGCCATAAGCAATGTATTTTATGAAGCTGATAATTGAGTCACAAGGCCTTTCAGAAGTATTGATGGGTTTCCTACTGCAATATACAGAGGATTAGGGCTTATTGTATTGTGTGCACAGCCGGGGGAAGTTCACCACCAGGTGGTCATAAAATGGGTCTTTATCCCTGTAAAGTAAATACCATTGAAATATTGAACTCCAATTTGAAAGGTGCCGTTTGCCTAAGAGGTCATCTATGATTAATTTTGAATTTCGGGTCAAGTGTATTTGAGATCAAACATTTCAGTACAGCAATAAAATCTAAAATATTCAAATATTCCTTCACACTAATTTCAATTGATATTTGGTTGTGTTGAGAGGTTTTCTGAGCTGTGTGCATGTCTATTTATTTCAATAAAGATCCACTCACTCTTTATATTGCCTCCCAGGATAGTCTCTCCAAGTGATGAGCTCATACTGAACAGAGAAACGCTGACTCTTTTAAAGATTCTCTCTCCTCTCAGTATGTAACGAATTCATTTGCAGACTTGCTCCAAATCTGTCTGCTTCATGACGCTAAGATACCTGGGTAATTTACAGCTTGATTTATTCACACAGAGCTTAACACAAGGTGTGGTTATATACAAGAGAAAAGTAATTTCACAACAGTCCATAGGAGGGTTTGGTGCAATTGGAGGGCTGGTACAGTAACTATAGAAATGTATACAGTAAGACTTGGCAAAAGAACAAAAGCAAAATGCACTGGTATAAAAAGACAAGCCAACCTTTATTTAGAGGATTGGAACTCTTTATTCAAACACCATTCCATTGGGCAATGGCACAATCCGTTACGGCAGGCGCCGTCAAACAGCCAAATGGTTGTTAGGCAGCAATTGAGGTGTACAGACATACTGTCTGTGTGCCTTGTGTAAATGTACACTGTCATCCAACCTTACTGCTGTAATCCATAAGCATCAAGAAAGTGAGGCCCAGGAAATGAGCCTTGTGATTTATCAGGGCTCCTTCTGCCTCTGTGATGATCCAGCAGTCTGACAAATGCAGAAAGCCATAATATTCAGCCTCATTGCTCTGTTTGGAGCAGACAAACTGACACTGGCTGCTTCAACAACCTGCTGTATCATTCTTCTGATCATGACAGACAATCTGACATTTGCTTTGGAGGAGCTTTGAAGTTGCACTAGTGGATGTCCAATCGAAACGAGCACTGTCAAAACAGGGAGGAAATGGGAAAGGACTAGAAAAATACTTCAGAGTAGTTCATGGATGAGTTACAAGGCTTCAATTCACTTCAGATATGGTTTGTGTCTGGTCTGAGATGTGCAAGGGGCCTAACCTCAAACAAGCTGATAGTTCTGCATGCTGTTGTGGTTGTCTTTTTAATAATTGTGAACCTCCGGAAAGCTATCCATCAGCGCATAACACACAGCACGCCTCGTGAATGCTCTTTTACTATCTCCATGTCCCTTTTGTACCACACACAGACCATAGTCTATGCAGATATAAGATGTTTGTCAGTCAGTTCCTGTGCATAGCTCAAGGCATTCAAGCATAATATTAAAAGGTCAGAGATTAATCTTGTATCAGCAGGAAATATGGATTTGTTGAGTTTGTATGTTCACCTCTGATGTGACGCTTGGGATCTGAAAATAGGTGACTTAAATTAAGCAACGTTCCTATGGCAACATGCAGTGGTTGAAAAAGTACCCAATTGTCATACCTGAGTAAAAGTAAAGATACCTTCATAGAAAGTTACTCAAGTAAAAGTGAGTCACCCAGTAAAATATTACTTGAGTAAAAGTCTAAAAGTACTTGGTTTTAAACATACTTAACTATCAAAAGTAAATGCAATTGCTAAAATATACTTAAGTATCAAATGTAGGGCCTCCCGGGTGGCGCAGTGGTTAAGGGCGCTGTACTGCAGCACCAGCTGTGCCACCAGAGACTCTGGTGCAGCTGGTTCGGGTTGGAAGCCAGCGCCCAGGCTCTGTACTGGAGTTGTAATGAGACAAGATAGTAGCTACTAACAATTGGATACCAGCCGTATAAATCATTTCAAATTCCTTATATTAAGCGAACGGGAGTCCAGTCGAAATGTAACGAGTACTTTGGGTTGTCAGGGAAAATGTATGGAGTAAAAAGTACAATATTTTCTTTAGGAATGTAGTGAAGTAAAAGTAGTCAAAAATATAAATAGCTAAGTAAAGTTCAGATACCCCCAAAAAATACTTAAGTAAAAATACTTTAAAGTACTACTTAAGTACTTTACACCACTGGCAACATGAAGCATCCTCGAAGAGATGGTATGGGTAAAATGCACTTTAGATTTGGAAAATAACTAACAGGGACATTTCACTATGTGTTGGATGTAGGGTCACACTAAACCAGAGTAAAGCTATTTGACTATAAATCTGTCTCTTTTACAGCTCAGTAAGCTTACGATATATATGCGAAATAGAGATGACAAATGACTTTACTTTGAGCAGGATTTAATTGAATTTTCAATTGAAAGTTGGCTCCCCATTACCAGCCCCAGTTCTCGTATCCCCTGGGCCCTCCTGTGGTGGTTCTTCTACTTCACTTAGCCACCTGTACCTTACCTGCAGGATCCACAACTGATAAACTCTCTCCTCCAGTGAGTCCTGTGGGACATTTATTAATTCTCAATTCAGACAAGGCTCCGACTCCCTCCATATGCTACCCAAACCTTTTTTGATTCCCCCATAGTGGGCTTGTTTTGTGCCAAGAATATATCTCTCTGTCTGTTTTATTGCGACTGTGTCAGGGGCAGCAGTAACTGCGAGTGTGCATGATTATCGAGGTGCACTCTCTCATTGCCTTTCTCCCAAGAGGCAGAAACCTGAATTATAAATGTGGGTAAGGGTAATGGGACCGTCTCACGCACACAGACCAAGGACACAACTGCTTTATTGGGTTAGGAATTCTAGATTTCTCAGAAAGCTCTGGTTTTCAGATGAACTAAAAAACAAGGAGCGATGCCATTCATAGAATCATCGAACCCGCATTTTGAGATATTGGAAGAATTTTTCAGTGTTCAAAGCAAGATGGTTATTACTCAGTGACGTATCCAGGAATGCAATCAGTATCTTTATGTAAAGTTTGTACGATATCTGTACAATAACAATACCATTTCTCATGTGATGCACATGTTTTATAGAGTCATCTTAGAAACACTGTTACTGGGATTGATTGAACAGGTCCATGTTATTGTCATGTAATAAATCACACTTCCATTTATTTGGCTTTAATTCATGAAATGATATGTGAATCCTAATTCTTTTACTGTGAGTATGAAGAGGCCATTTCAAAGCAGGTGCTATCTCATCATTATGCTCATCTGAAAGGTTTTAATCATTCATGATTAACATTATGCAAAAAAGCCACCTACTGTATGCGTTAACAAGAAGAGCTCCAGTGTCATAAATAACTCAATGTCACGCTGAGATTCAAAGATTTGAATATCTCACTTGGTGAAATCTGTTTGAGGAGTTCACTGTATGTGGTTCTGCATTATTTTATGAATTTAGAGCAATACAACTACTGTGACAAAATTTGAGATGACGATTATGGTATTCCAGATATGAGAACGTTTGTGCATATCAACTCCCAACCTTTGGGAAATCAATTCCGTTTTGAATTTGAGAATGCACAAAAATATTTTCCGGATTTAAATCTGTTAGCGAAGGAAGTGGGTTTGCATGTACACTACCGTTCGAATGGTTGGGGCCACATAGAAATGTCCTCGTTTTTGAAAGAAAAGCACATTTTTTGTCCATTAAAATATCAAATTGATCAGAAATACAGTGTAGACATTGTTAATGTTGTAAATGAGTATTGTAGCTGGAAAAGGCAGATTTCTTATGGAATATCTACATAGGCGTACAGGGCCAAGGCAGCATCCCTGCCAAGGCCAAGGCCAGCATCCCGGAGGTTGCCTCTTCACTGTTGACATTGAGACTGGTGTTTTGCGGGTACTACTTAATGAAGCTGCCAGTTGAGGACTTGTGAGACGTCTGTTTCTCAAACTAGACACTCAAATGTACTTGTCTTCTTGCTCAGTTGCGCATCGGGGCCTCTCACTCCTCTTTCTATTCTGGTTAGAGCCAGCGTTGTACGAGATCTTCAGTTTCTTGGCAATTTATCTTCATGGAATAGCCTTCATTTCTCAGAACAAGAATAGATTGACGAGTTTCAGAAGAAAGTTCTTTGTTTCTGGCCATTATGAGCCTGGAATCGATCCCACAAATGATGATGCTCCAGATACTTAACCAGTCTAAAGGACGACAGTTTTATTGTTTCTTTAATCAGCACAACTGTTTTCAGCTGTGCTAACAGAATTGCAAAAGGCTTTTCTAATGATCAATTAGCCTTTTAAAATTATAAACTTGGATTAGCTAACACAACGTGCCATTGGAACACAGGAGTGATGGTTGCTGATAATGGGCCTCTGTACATCTATGTAGATATTCCATAAAACAATCTTTAAAAAATCTGTTGTTTCCAGCTACAATAGTCATTTACAACATTAACAATGTCTGCACTGTATTTCTGATCAATTTGATGTTATTTTTATGGACAAAAAAATGAGCTTTTCTTAAAAAGAAATAAGGACATTTCTAAGTGACCCCAAACTTTTGAACAGTAGTGTATATTTAATGGCATGACTCCCCTGGCCCAGCATGAATGTGGATGCTAACGAGGACTGGCATGTTGAAAACCGAATGCGCCACTCCTCTCCTCCCCTGGTACACACAACAGTCAGAAGAGAAAGGCTTCGACAGAAACAAGCCCTGATTCGAGACTGCTGTCTGCTTTGGGAGAAACTGATTTAGATGCCATTTCTCAAATGTTCTCCCTGTGCGCATGTGTGCTCGCAAAATGTTTTTGTTACATTACTGCACAAAACCATAAAAAATAAGGACACATGTAGGATATTCATTTGAAAATAATCCTGCAGCAACAGAAAATGTGAATTGTTAAGTGGATTATTTTTCGTTAGGGCAAATCAAGTCTGACATTTTAGAGAGGCAATTACACACTTCAGAAGCCTTTTTAAACCTTGAATACACTACAAGTTCCTGCCGTGCAGGAAAATTCTCAGCAACAAAAGAGTGATCAAATTAAGATCCTACATCTGTATGTGATCATTAATATCATTTGTGTAATCAGCTACCATTAAATAGTGAACATAAATTATTAACTTCTGTATGTTGAGAGAGCTATAACCTTAAAGGCATGAGTTTTAGGGGAAAAACACACATTCATTTTGATAACATGACATTTGCCTTGTGTCACATGGGACCAGACGCACATATGGAACAGCTGGTGGCTGTTTACATGGAAAGGGCACACTCAATATTGTACCATTGGAAAAAAAACACACTACCACACATTCATGTAGTATCAGTTCTTTTACTGGCATAAATTATAAATATTTTGAATATTTACACTTAGAAAATAGCATATTATTTTCATATATATATATTCCAACATGTTGGCATTTCCCCAAAACTGTACAGCTTAATCGCATAATAAACTTATCCTACAAACCTGAGACACTAGAAGAAAAGAAAACAGCAGAGAACTTTTTGAAATGCTTGCTACACAGTAGCAGTTATGTACCAAGTACAACAATGAACATATAGGACCCAGTACAACCTTCAAGTCAACAGAAAACCAACTACACTCTTCACAAAATATGTTTCATAACGTTGTAGTATCTCATAATGAACAATATCAACCATCTATCGCTGATCCATAGGCGAAAGAAAATGTTTAACATTTATCATGTGATGTCAACTGGTGAACAAAAGACATCATGGTCCTCCAATGCCTGTCATTAACCATACACCATTCTCCTTTATCCACAACAGAAAATCCGGAGGAGTAACAGAGTAAGCACCCCATCCAGTCCAGTGTGCTCCAGTATATTTGACCAGTGTTCTCTCAGAGGGGCTCATCATAGGGCACTGCCAGGCAGTGTGTTGGTGATGGACCATTTCTGTCCAGTGCATTTTTGAAGGACCAGCTGGTACCCAAACTCGTTGTCATTGCTGGCCACCAGCTCAAGGCATCGCTTCGATTTCCTGTTCTGAATGGAACCTCCCTGAAAGGAAAAACGGGTAGATCAAATTACAGTGGGATGCGACAGCATCATTGGTGTGCATGTCGTTGATTGCTGTGTCACCTTAACCCCACAGTGCTATGAATTAATGGATGGGGTTGATGTGTATAGCTTAACAAGCACCCGCAGCTCTGTTTTGTACCGATTTCCCTTCGGCACCAGCACTGGGGCCTTCCCAGATAGCATCAGCATGCTCACGAAGCAAGAACAACACTCTATCTACCATTATACTCAGTAGCACTCTCAGTAGGAATGCCAAGATTATGTGATAACAGAAGAAGATAACATTAGATGGGAAGAAAACATTTTTCACACGTCACCTGAGAAAACAACCCTCACACTTACAGGAAGAAACTCAATCTTTGTCACCTAAGGAATCGTGTGCTTCGAAGTGTCTCTCCATCTCATCTCTCATTCCCATTTGTTAGAGTGGAGAGTCTCTCACATGTACGTGGAGGCCTTAAAGCTTTGTGTTGGACTCAACTGTTGGGACCAGTGTGATGGGAGTCACTGCACAGATCAGATAAGCTCACTATCTCTAACTTCAGGGCCTGGGATGAGAGAATCTCCCCTGTCACCTCTCAGTCAGGAGAACAAGACTCAAGCTGGAAAGGCAACCGTTTTAAAATGGCCTTTAATTTTGGTTCAAGACTAGATGCTCTATGGGAAATGGGAATGAGAGATGAGATGGAGAGACACTTCGAAGCACACGATTCCTTAGGTGACAAAGATTGAGTTTCTTCCTGTGAGTGTGAGGGTTGTTTTCTCAGGTGACGTGTGAAAAATGTTTTCTCCTCATCTTTAAAGAAAGAGGCCAAGGGCATGTTAAGGTTCAGAAATTCAGACCAATACACATCATTAAGATTTGCACTAACCAATTGATAATTAACATAGCTTTTTATGAGGGATTCATCCTTATATGTGGAGTCAACAACCACCTCTAAGCAATCTCGTTGTCAACTTGTCATCAATGTTTTGTTGCACATTCAGCATACGGATGATTTGGTCAGGTTAATTTGAAAGTGAATTAATCAAAATGACAAGGAGTCTAGTCGATGTCACTCTGATTCAGGATATGATAAGTTTTCATTAGAATAGAATACTGTCTGTTTAGTTAAGAGTGCTTGTCAGGTCTTGCATGCCTAAAAGCTATGGAATGAAACAATTATCTGCTTGAGTGCATTCTGTAAAATACATGGGGGACGGATACAGTTTACATATTCACTAATAGTTTTTCATCAGTAATCAACATCTCCACGTGTAGTAATGGCTGTCAGATGTAGCATGAAATATAACATGGTGGATTCCATATGTTCAACCAAATGAAAGAACCATTAGCCATTAGATACACCTCATTGGCCACATGGTGCATATAGCCTTGAAGGAGTCCAAGGAAAACAACATTACCTGCAAATAAGATATGACAAAGAAAACAAATTGAGCTACACAATGCAGTCGAACCAAAAAGTCCCATATGAAAAAAGTTGTACATGTACTTTGTTATCATTGCTGATGAATTTATTTCAGCTCATCAATTGTTAAGACTATGTATGAAATTGAAGTTGTTTCAAAATATAAAACAATAGTACATTTGTTTTTCATTCTGTCATTATCATACTTTGCCAGAGGCGCATCCTGAAATATTTACGAGGCATCTACCAAGCAGCTAAAACAAGTATTTATTTACAGAAAATATTCATCATTTCATCCTGATTCTATTCATATTTGAAACATTACCATCTTGCAGCAGGATGCCTGCCAAGTAACCTCAAGGCTTCAGCATAATGTTCTTAAGAAGTTGTTTCAAAATATAAAACAATAATACAATTGTTTTTCATTCTGTCATTATCATACTTTGCCAGAGGCGCATCCTGAAATATTTACGAGGCATCTACCAAGCAGCTAAAACAAGTATTTATTTACAGAAAATATTCATCATTTCATCCTGATTCTATTCATATTTGAAACATTACCATCTTGCAGCAGGATGCCTGCCAAGTAACCTCAAGGCTTCGGCATAATGTTCTTAACCTGATGTTTCGGCTATACATGGCTAAATAGCAAACATTTTCTGAGGCAGGTGAATTCCAGTGGGTCACTGAACACTTCAGAACAATTTCACACAAAAAATATCAGCATTACTCAGCCTCTCTCTATCTGGGAAGTCAACATCAAAAGATGCTAAACACCAATAACCATTATAACCTTCAGGGTGCTTAAAAAGCCTGCGTTCTCTCCAGGAGAAGCTGCATTACAATACAAGGCCCGAGATTGAATTCTGTACTGGCAGAAGACCAGTCCTGTTTGCTCCCTGTGCTTGATCCTGTGGGCTGCTGCCAAATCAACATATTGATTTGCTATAGAGAGTGAGCCAGTGAGCCAGAATGATAATGGTTCTGGGTTCACAAGCAGCGGTGAAAGGTTAACCAACTCTCCTGCGTTCTTTCATCTAATTGATTATTTTTGAGTGAACAGTTTGGGAGTCTGTGTGTGCATGCATGCATGTGTTTACGTGTTGTGTTACATAAAGAGATATTATGGGCTGCAGTATTGAGACACAGAGGGTTTAGGTGTAAAGAGCCCTGCTTGGGAGACAATCTTAACACGCCGATTAAACACATCTAATTATCTTTCTGTTCATCCTCAGTGCTTTTACTGACTCGATGACATCACCTTCCCAAGTGCTTCTGGGAAGTGTTTACAGTGTGTAGGCCGACATGAGAGGGAGAGGATACACCATGTAGTAGAAAAGCACAAAGGATAGTAGAAAACAGAAGCACTTGGGAAGGTGATGTCATCGAGTCAGTGAAAGCACTGAGGATGAACAGAAAGCTAATTAGATGTGTTTAATCAGCGTGTTAAGATTGTCTCCCAAGCAGGGCTCTTTACACCTAAACCCTCTGTCTCCATAATACAGCCCACGCTACAGCCACCTTAACTGCTGACAAAATCTTTACAAATACAAACACCCACTTCTTTTCTTCTGCTTCCCAAGATACATAACAATTATTTAACTTGAGGAGAGCATGTTGAATTTCCACTATAAGGCTCTAAAGAGAAGAAAAGTCACAAAATTGTCAGGCACATTCAACCAGAGAGATTCATTGATTGCTGCTCTTCTCCTCCTCTCCACCTCGTAGAATTTAAGTGTGGTAACGCTTAAGCTAGAATGGGAATAGGAACATTCCTCCTCGCTACAGTACTGTACCACCCTATGCTTGAGTTGTATCGATGCATTTCCTTTTGAGGTAAAAAACACATTTCACACCATGTCTAGCAGAAATGTGCTCAATAATCCATAGTGTCTGACTCTATTCCTTCTTAAATTATACAATGCTAAACCAAGAAACCACCTACAGAAGAGCCATGTAGATATGTGAAACGTGAGATCAAGCATTTCAATCCTTTTACACTCCTATACTTCACCCCTTTTAGTAGTATCCAATTAGTAGTTACAGTGTTGTCTCATTGCTGAAACTCCCGTACGGACTCGGGAGATGCGAAGGTCGAGAGCCGTGCGTCCTCCAAAACACAACCCAACCAAGCCGCACTGCTTCTTGACACAACGCCCGCTTAACCCGGAAGCCAGCCACACCAATGTGTCGGAGGAAACACCGTACACCTGGCCACCGTGTCAGCGTGCACTGCGCCCAGCCCGCCACAGGAGTCGCTAGTGCACAATGGGACAAGGACATCCCTGCTGACCAAATCCTCCCCTAACCTGGACGACGCTGGGGCAATTGTTAGCCATCCCATGAGTCTCCTGGTCGCGGCCGGCTGCAATAGAGCCTGGACTCGAACCCAGAATCTCTAGGGGCACAGCTAGCACTGCGATGCAGTGCCTTAGAACGCTGCTCCACTCGGGAGGCGCAAACTAAGAATTTTACACAGTTCCATCAACAATGATCTCCCCAACATAATCAAAGAACATTTGCATTAAGATGTAAAACTGTGCTTGGCAGCATTTCAATAAAAACCTTTGAACGGAACACACAACATGATTTCCTTCTCAGTAAGTTCACAAGGCATCACACTAATGTCAAAGCTATAGAAGCAAATAGGTTGAATCCATAATTGACAATACCTGGACTTTTAGGAGGTTAGTGATAGAGATTCAACCAATCCCGGCATATGACATACAGTACATACTACTGTATAATATGTTTTCAATGTCTCACTCCTTGTTATCATTTTTTGGGGGGGATACGGTACAGAACCTACAAGTTTCTAACTTGTGCGGGCATCCACTCAAAATAAATAAGTGATCCACCAATGGAGAGAAACATACGTCTTTATCTGAAAACACAATTCCTAGAAGTTGAATTCAAGGTTAGCACCCCACCATTTTGAGTGGATATTTTGAGCGCATACATTATGATGACACTGAACATGATCAGAACGGTTTTAATTGCACCTTCAAAACTGGGTGAAGTGGGTGACGCACTCTTCAGACCATGTTGATGTAGCCCTCATTACAGGCCACTGTGCTCAGTGAGCCAGTCCAATAATGGAGACCGAGAGAGTCATTATGATGCATTTACTGTTGTGGAGAGGTCTGTGGACCGTAAAACTCTTATATCTGTGACACTCCTTAATGGAGACCAATCCAACCCCACTGAGCACTGAGCCATAGATTTACACGAATATTACCCCTTAAAATGTACCCAAGATACCTACCTCCACTGGTGCCACATTTACTAATGATCCAACTCCCTTACAACAAAGTATTAATTTAGAAAATGGCAAGTCAATGATCTATCGCTTGCTGGTCTATTTTCAGTGAGCAGGCTGAGTGTGTTGGTCAGGTCTGTATGGTTTCTTACCTGAGTAAATAGCCAGTGGAGCTTCATGCGCTTGGCTGTGGCGTAGCTACACTCGATGAGGCGTGGTCGGCTGTTCACATCCACCAGGCACTTGTTGTCATCGTCATCGATGGTGGGACTGAGCACCCCTACATGTAACTGCTGAGTGCTGGTGTAGTACACATTCTGGAATGACAGAAGAGACAGCACATACATAAGCTACTGAGAGCTGGAGGCATTCAAGCATTTCACAAAATGTTGATTTGTTTTAGGCTTTTCACTAGGACTTACTTCACCCATATGGCATGTCTATTCATGCAGCTACCCTCACTGAACTGGAGCGCAGGGCAGGAAATGGCATAGTGTGGGAAATGGCTTATTGTTTATGGAGAGGAGCGCTCTCCATAAACAATACACATCGATCAGCTAGCCCAAACACTTCTAATTGCACTCTCTGATGCGGTCCTTCCAGCCCGTATTTTCCAAGGGCACTTGAGTGCCCATATTTAGCTAACGGGCCGTAAAACACCACTGGAAGGAAAAAGCATCTGTTTGAACTGAGCGGAGCAGCAGAGGTAGTTGTGTGTGCTACAGATGGCAGCTGCATCTGTGCTCGGACTCCATCGGCGTGCGTATGAGGGATGAGGGGGCTTGTCTGCACATGTGGGGTAGCTAGACATGTTGGGTAGCTAGAACCCTGGGAGAGGCGGGGGAATGTAACAGCTGGAGGGGAGGGAGGACATCACAGCTGGATAGGGGTGGGGAAAAAGGTGGTAGGGAGCACAGGGTTACATTGGGAGGTGTTTAGTGCTGCCTTGTCGTTCACAAACAGTTGTCAGAAATACACTGTGTATGTCACCTTAAACTACCCCATCAATCATACAGGTAGAATACATCTCTTTAAAATGACAAGGCTGCCAATGTTTTTGTATTTATTTTCGGTCATACCAATTACCCCACCGACGACATTCTTTAAAGAAGTATACTCGGTCATACCAATTACCCCACCGATGACATTCTTTAAAGAAGTATACTCGGTCATACCAATTACCCCACCGACGACATTCTTTAAAGAAGTATACTCGGTCATACCAATTACCCCACCGACGACATTCTTTAAAGAAGTATACTCGGTCATACCAATTACCCCACCGATGACATTCTTTAAAGAAGTATACTCGGTCATACCAATTACCCCACCGATGACATTCTTTAAAGAAGTATACTCGGTCATACCAATTACCCCACCGATGACATTCTTTAAAAAAGTATACTCGGTCATACCAATTACCCCACCGACGACATTCTTTAAAGAAGTATACTCGGTCATACCAATTACCCCACCGATGACATTCTTTAAAGAAGTATACTCGGTCATACCAATTACCTCACCGACGACATTCTTTAAAGAAGTATACTCGGTCATACCAATTACCCCACTGATGACATTCTTTAAAGAAGTATACTCGGTCATACAAATTACCCCACCGACGACATTCTTTAAAGAAGTATACTCGGTCATACCAATTACCCCACCGACGACATTCTTTAAAGAAGTATACTCGGTCATACCAATTACCCCACCGACGACATTCTTTAAAGAAGTATACTCGGTCATACCAATTACCCCACCGACGACATTCTTTAAAGAAGTATACTCGGTCATAACAGACTTTATATGGGCAAATCAAATTCATAGAATACAAAGTGTTTACATCTTCCTAAATCCGAGGGTGGTTTTAACCTTCCAGACTTGGCATTGTATCAACTCGCTACCCAAGACATTTCCTTGCGACAGTTAAATGTATTAAAGAGGAACAATGGGATACATATTGAAGATGTGCATGCTCAACTCCAGAATATTTTTGTGTCTATTTTCAAAAGGATAAAGCTATGAACATTAACAACTTCATAGTTAAAAACACTATAACGATATGGAAGAAAATAAAACGGATTTTACATGATCCAAACCAAACAGACCGAGTGCTCACATCCCTATCATCCAATACATTCGCTTACGCAGGATCTGTAGTACACAGAGTGACTATGACAAACAAGCCGACTGTCTGGACGAGCTTTTCAGACAGCAGGGTTACCCAGAGGAATGGCTGCATGACGCAAGGGATTATAAAAAAAACTATGACAAAGAATGACATCCTCACACCCAAATCACCCCTCCCCCCTGACCAACGAGTTCAGTGTTCCTTCAATACTCCCCACTTGGCAAACAGTTTGACCATATCATTAAAAAAACACTGGCACATCTTGAGGCCTGATTCACAAATGGAAAAGACATTTAAAGAACCCCCGCGGGTAGTCTTTTGACGCGCCCCCAACATCAGTCAAATGGTGGTGACGTCTGATCTTCCACCGGTGCCACGTGACACATTCCTAGACAATGTGCCGGACGGACGGTAATTACAGATGTGGCCGATGTACCCAGTGTAACTTCACGAACAATGCACAATGTTCAATCACCCTATCATGGGCAAAAATATGAGACAAGGATAGCATAACACAGGAGTAATATCAGGACTCTTGATCAGAGAATCCCTGTGGCTAAGGATTTCATGGATTCCTCTCTGAGATACATTGGTATCGAACATGTTAAGACTCTTAGGAGGGGGGAGATACTGATCATCTACTCCTAAGAAGAGAATTGTATTGGATTCACTATTTGTCGGCCATGTCTCCTAAAGGTCTAAACCAAGAGTTTGATATCAGACCATTCTATGAATATGTCACGTTGATTTGTCCTGCCATATTGGTCTCAACTTGGTCATTTTGTAAATATATTAGATTTTTTGTAACTACTGATACCAAATTATTAGAGGTACACAAGTTGTTTTTGAAATAGGTCACTAATTAGATCTATGGTCACTGCGCGTTCCGCATGTAATGGTCATTTGGGCGGGTATTCCAACAGTTTCCAACATAATCTAATTACTGTTGCCTAGGTTTGAACTTGGACCCATTTGTATGTATATAATACTTTATGACCATATGTACAGTACTTCTGTGATTAATTATGATTGAATATGTGCAAAAGGGAATTTAATGGTTTCCAGATGTAGCCATGTGTTGTGTCTGTAAGTTGATGATCATATGTATAAGTTTGTTTAAAAAAAGACGTTTTTAAAAAGGGAAAATTAAATATTATAATAAAAAAAGTGAAAACTATCCTCACTATCAGTGGGAGGTAAAGCAGGAAGAAAACGACATCAGTAGTGGTATGAAATGTAAACGGATTCTAAAAGGAGTAACAGCACTGTAACCCGACAACTATTCAACAGAGACATCTGAACAGATTTCTAACATTAATGAGTTCTTAAATTAGCCTGCTCTCGGGATGTGAGATTGGGTGTTACAGTATGTTTTCTCTGGAGTTATCTGTTAAGAAATGTGTGCAAGGCATCTTGGGAAAGATCAGCTCCGACTGGCTTACTTTCTTGTAAGAGATCACAGGAGATTCCTCCAGAGCTTTAATTTGTAAACCAGCGTAATCATCAATACAGGTGCAATGAGTGTGAATGGTTTACCATGGAGATGTTTGAATAGGCAAGGATGATAGTGGATGCAACGTTTTGCTTCACTTTCAAGGATTAAACCACTTTTTACTACACATCTGGCTAAAAGATTACTGTAGCTCTGTTGGCATAACTTTTATAAATACCATTGACACCTTTTGGAAACAGAAGATACTCTACAGGAATGATGGAGTCCATCTAAATCTGCTGGTACTTGGACCCTGTCCTCCCATTTCAAGGCTGTGTTGAGACAATGACATACCGGTGACCCAAGCCCTGCTCAGATAATCCCTACCATTGTGATGCTGAGTTGTCGTCGTTCTGCTGCAAATGTACAGTTTCCCAGGAGAGTTATCAGTCATAATGTAAGTAACCTAATTTATGTTCCTCTAACTCCCTTGAATGCCTCTGTCAATCCGACAGCTATTGTCAGCAGTAATCATGCGCCTAAACGAACCTGAGGTATGCTGTAAGCACTGATACGGTTTGCCCTAGTAGGAAGCCCACTGGGAGTAGTTCACCTTGCACTATCAGCTCAAATATAAACATCACTGTCATGTCTACCTCTGATAAGCCTCCCAGTAAAGCAATAAAAACAATAACGCAACACAGAAAGGTGCTGAAAATAGCCCAGATTACCATACTGTATGTAGCCAAAGAAACAAGGTTGATGAAATCAATACCTTGCTAGTAACAGATAACATTCATATACTGGATCTCTGAATCACACTTAGATAATTATTTGATGATACAGTGGTAGCAATACATAGCTATAAAATCTACAGAAGAGACAGAAATACCAATGGGGGAGGTGTTGCTCTTTATATTTAGAGTCATATTCCTTTAAAACCTAGAAAGAATCTCATGTCAAATGCTGTTGAAGTAATATGGCTACAGGTTCACTTGCCTCACCTAATGCCTATTCTTGTGGGAAGTTTCTATAGACCACTAAGTGCTAATCGTCAGTATCTGTATAATATGTGTGAAATGCTTGATGATGTGTGTGACAATCAACAGAAAGATATATTTTCTGAGTAACCTAAATATTTGACATCAAGCTGTCAACTGAAAATAAAAGCTTCAAACTAACCAGTTCCTGCAACCTGGTTCAGGTTATCAGTCAACCTACCAGGGAATTTACAGAAATCTGCTCTAAATGGAATGTAGTGATCATACAGTAGTAGGCATATCTAAGAAAACCAAAGTGTGAGCCTAATATACCGTTTAATAGATCATATAAGAGGTTTTGTACTGATTCCTATGTTGAAGATGTAAATCATATTTACTGGTCTGTGGTTTTTAATGAGGAGCAACCAGACACTGAACTTTAATAATTTATGAAATTGCTTATTCCATTTACTAATAAGCCTGCACCCATTAAGAAATGAATGTAAAAACAGCTAAATTCACATAAATTGATGAGGAATTAAACAATTGTATGGTTGACAGGGACGAGACATAAGGAATGGCAAATAAGTCTGGATGGCTGCACAGCCAATTGGCAAACATACTGTAAATTGAGAAATCATGAGACTACAATGAACAAAAAGAAGAAGAAACTGTACCATGAAACAACGATATAAAGGATGATAGTAAAAAAGCTTTGGAGCACCTTAAATAACATTTTGGGCAAAAAGGCAATGATTCATTGAATCAGATGGCTCAATCATCACAAAAAAACACTGATATTGCCAACTTACTTCAATGATTTTTTTTAATTGGCAAGATTAGCAAAATTAGGCAAGACATGCCAAAAACAAACTCTGAACCTACACATCCATGCATAACATAACTTACCAAATTATGAAAGACTTTTAGAGAATGACGTTGGAGGGGATGGCTGCCGTTTTACCGGCTCTTAACAACTGTGCTATTTTGTGTTTTTTCACATTGTTTGAAACTTATTTTGTACATAATGTTGCTACCATAATGTTGCTACCATTGTTACCGTCTCTTATTACAGAAAAGAGTTTCAGGATATCAGAACAGCGATTACTCACCTCGAAGTGAACAAAGGTTTTTTATTTAATGAGTCCGACGCGAAGGATACACTGTTTCTCCGAGACTAGGCCCAAATCCCAATCATTTGCATGAAGAAAAGGAGGTACAAGGGGCAGAGATCAGGGTGCCTTGTGAAAATTTGTTGGCGAGTGGATAATCCACCTCTACCATCCGTTCTATTGGCCATCGTGCAATGACTGGAGAATAAACTGGATGAGCTCTATTCTGAGACTATCCTACCAACGGGACATTAAAAACGGTAATATCCTATGCTTCACCGAGTCGTGGCTGAACGACAACACGGATAATATACAGTTGGCTGTGTTTTCCGTGCATTGGCAGGACAGAACAGCTACGTCCGGTAAGATGAATGGGGTGGTGTATGTCTATTTGTCAATAACAGCTGGTGCACAATGTTTAATATTAAGGAAGTCTCGAGGTATTGCTCGTCTGAGGTAGGGTACCTCATGATAAGCTGTAGACCACACGATCTACCAAGAGAGCTTGCATCTATATTTTTCATAGCCGTCTATTTACCACCACAAACCGATGCTGGCACTAAGACCGCACTCAAAGAGCTGTATAAGGCCAAAAGCAAACAAGAAAATGCTCATCCAGAAGCGGCTCTTCTAGTGTCCGGGGACTTTAATGCAGGCAAACTTAAATCCGTTTTACCGAATTTCCACCAGCATGCCACATGTGGAACTAGACTATAGACCTCCTTTACTCCACAGACCCATACAAAACTCTCCCTCGCCCTCCATTTGGCAAATCTGATCATAATTATATCCTCCTGATTCCTGCTTACAAGCAAAAACTAAAGCAGGGAGTACCAGTGACTCGTTCAATACGGAAGTGGTCAGATGACGCGGATGCTACACTACAGGACTGTTTTGCTAGCACAGACTGGAATATGTCCCGGTATTCATCCAATTACATTGAGGAGTATACCACCTCAGTCACCAGCTTCATCATTAAGTGCATCGACAACATCATCCCCAAAGTGACCGTACGTACATATCCCAACTAGAAGCCATGGATTACAGGCAATATCCGCACCGAGCTAAAGGCTAGAGCTGCCGCTTCCAAGGAGTGCCACACTAATCTGGACAATTATAAGAAATTACGCTATGCCCTCAGACGAAACATCAAAACAGGCAAAACGTCAATAGAGGACTAAGATTGAATCCTACTAAAACCGGCTCTGATGCTCGTTTGATGTGGCAGGGCTTGCAAACTATTACGGACTACAAAGGGAAACCCAGTCACGAGCTGCCCAGTGACTCGAGCCAACCAGACGGGCTAAATGCCTTTTATGCTCGCTTCAAGGCAAGTAACACTGAAGCATGCATGAGAGCACCAGCTGTACACACCTCCAAGCTGTGTAAGGGCTATTTGACCAAGAAGGGGAGTGATGGAGTGCTGTATCAGATGACCTGGCCTCCACAATCACCCGACCGCAACCCAATTGAGATGGTTTGGGATGAGTTGGACTGCAGAATGAAGGAAAAGCAACCAACAAGTCCTCAGCATGTGGAAACTCCTTCAAGACAGTTGGAAAAGCATTCCAGGTGAAGCTGGTTGAGAGAATGCCACGAGTGTTCAAAGCTGTCATCAAGGCAAAGGGTGGCTACTTTGAAGAATCTAAAATATATTTTGATTTGTTGAACACTTTTCTTGTAACTACATGATTCCACTACATTGCTATCAACAAAACAAGCCCTACAGGCCCTAGTTTTATCGCACCTGGACTACTGCCCAGTCATATAGTCAAGTTCCACAAAGAGGGAAATAGGCTATTTACAGTTGTCCCGGAACAGAGCAGCACGGCTGGCCCTTTCGTGTTCACAGAGAGCTAACATCAATGACATGCATGTCAATCTCTCCTGGCTCAATGTAGTGGAGAGATTGACTGCATCACTACTTGTCTTTGTGAGAGGTATTGACACGTTGAAAGCACCGAGCTGTCTGTTTAAACGACTAACACATAGCTCAGACACCCATACATACCCCACAAGAGATGCAACCAAGGGTCTCTTCACAGTCCCCAAGTCCAGAACAGACTCTGGAAAATGCACAGTACTACATAGAACCATAACTACATGGAACTCTATTCCACATCAAGTAACTCAAGCGAGTAGTAAAATCAAATTTTTAAAAACGGATAAAACTAACACATGCACTCTACACACGTACAATGTAATGTTGTAATTATGTTGTAGTGTGGTATTATACATTTTGTATTGTAGATATGTATTGGTAGAGTAGTGGTGTAATAATGTGCTGTATGATATGTTTTTTTGTGTGATGTAATTGCCTTAATCTTGTTTGGATCCCATTGGCTCACAGCAAAAACGTTACCTTATTCAAACAAATGTTTTGTTGTCTGTTTTAGTCAAGTACAAAACTACATTTAAGAAAAGTACATGTCTAAAGATGACTTTTCAATATTGCCTAGTGTTCTCACTACTTAGAAAAACACATTATAAGGCTTCCCTCCATCCCCTTTTTATGACGGTGCAGCCACTAGTGCTAGCTAGCTAGTTACCAATGACCGAAACATTAACCTAGCCAAGACCAACAACACAAAGAAATAGACTATACAGCTACAAGTAGTGAGTGGAGTTACAAACAGACTGTACTTAACAAGTTAAATGTTTTTTTACACACATAGCTATGTGTAGCCTAATTGGACACAGTGTCCCTACATTTCCCACTCTGAATAGCCTGAATCCACAGGGCTCTATTTCCCTACGTGGGAGCATTGTGAACCGTAGGTTGTGATTTTTGACCTGGCTACATGTACATTGAACAACAGCAGCAGCTTTTCTGCATGTTTTGTTATTTCTGTATAAAAAATATTTAAAAAAATGTAAAAAATTGATGATGTTGTCCCTCTTACAATTGGGGTCAATAGAAAATAATGTGGTCGAGGGGAATATTCCTTATTATTATTATGTGAATACCAACTAGGACTATAGGGATCCTTACAAAATACAAATACTAGACAGGATCACATAAAACTCTCTAGGCATTGTTCTTAGCCCAGGGCTAGCTAAGCCACATGCTAGACTGGCCCTGGGCTAGCTTAGCCTGTGTTTACACAAGCATTTGTTAACCCTGGGCTAAGCTTGAGCCCCGGGCTAAGGATTCACACTTGTATTCCAAAGCCCTGGGCTAACAGACAAACACAACATGCGCCCAACATTATATCTATGACACGTGACCAATATTATAAGCAATAAGACATTTATTAGCACATGATTTCCTCTTGCTCCTTGTCAAGCATTTGATTTCCAACAGTGATGGTTTGAATAAACCTTGCTGTCTGCCCGTCTAACCTAGGAAACAATGTTTCAGACCTACAGACCTAAGTGGAGTCCTGCTGTGCACGAAAAAAAGAAGAAAAAGACCAAAAAAAAGAAAAAAGAAATCAATAACTTTTCTGATCCAGGCCAAATTATGCAACAATATTATTATCATGAATATATCCAATTAAATGTCAATACAAAACCTATAAAAAACGAAAAGAATTTAGCATTTGCTGCCCTTCCAGCTGTAGAGTTTGTAGCTTTAGTTGGCTAAGTGAGAAGACATTAGCCAGTCTGCATAGCAACCATTTTTTTAGGCATAGCAACCAAGTATTTTGTTTTTTGTCCTCAGATGGAGGGTTTAAATAGTATGAATTTACTAAATGATGTGCAGAATGCATTAGAGGCATCATCACAAGAATATGTCAATTAAGTGACATTGCAGATTTTGTGATTGGACAGTGAGCATTCCAGGCATTGTTCTTGACCCTGTTTCACACTGGCTATTTTGGCACTGTGTTTTCTGGGGCTAGCCCCGAAAAGTCGATGCTAACCCTAAATGACTGAGCAGAGCCAGCTAGGCCTGGGCTAAGGTTGGTGCTAGCCCACTTTAGGATGTGCAAGTGTAAAGACTTGCTTAAGCCCGGGCTAAAATCTCCCTAAGCCCAGGGCTAAAATCTCACCTTCTGCAAACTTGAGAGAAGTCTATTCAGAAACAGTAGAACCAAATCTCTAAAAAGAAATGACTGCTGTGCATATTTATGGCCGAAAAATATACAACTCGGTAGCCGTTGTAGAAAGTTATTTTAGTTTCCATTTTGGTTTTGGCTTAACATTTACATAGTCCAAGGTATTTCAGTTTTCAAAACATTATGGAAATTGTTAGAGAAGGTGAGGCTGATAGTGCAGAGGCAGCAGTTGTGCTGAGATAGGACTGTATCAGGCTGCCAGCCTGACCCAGATAGAAACAGTGTCAGGGGATGCTCTCCATCTCAACAGCACTGTAGTGGCTTCCTGGAATTATCTACTAATGCCTGTCTGGAAACCGGGAAAGTATACCTTTTATAAAAAACTACTCGATTCAGTTTTTTCTCTCTCTCTCTCTCTCTCTCTCTCTCTCTCTGATGATAACGAATACAAACACAATGTGAAGAAAGAGACAAGTTTTGTCTAATCTCTGAGGAAGCTTCCTGTAAGTTTACTCCTTCCTGCAGACTTGTCACTTTTGAAGTAGAAACTATCTACAAATGGATTCCACTTTGTATT